>NW_028301718.1:2816430-3129366 GCF_037042655.1 Diuraphis noxia
TAAGACGATATTTAGCGGATTCATCACCTGTATTTCAAAATTTTTTTACGACCTTTTATATTCACCCAAATGTATTGTAAAGACGTGTTTTAGATGTAAAATAATGTGAACTTAACGATAAAAATATAAAAAGTATGATTAGTTCAATACAAATGACTTTAAACGATATTTAGCGGAATTATCACCATTTTTTACCAAATTTTTTCCCAAATTTTTTTTCTATTTTTTGTATTCACCCAAATGTATTGTAAATACGTGTTTTAGATGTAAAATAATGTGAACTTAACGATAAAAATATAAAAAGTATGATTAGTTCAATACAAATGACTTTAAACGATATTTAGCGGAATTATCACCATTTTTTACCCAATTTTTTCCCAAATTTTTGTATTCATCCAAATGTATTGTAAACACGTGTTTTAGATGTAAAATAATGTGAACTTAACGTTAAAAATATAAAAAGTATGATTAGTTTAATAGAAATGACTTAAGACGATATTTAGCGGATTCATCACCTGTATTTCAAAATTTTTTTACGACCTTTTATATTCACCCAAATGTATTGTAAAGACGTGTTTTAGATGTAAAATAATGTGAACTTAACGATAAAAATATTAAAAGTATGATTGGTTCAATACAAATGACTTTAAACGATATTTAGCGGAATTATCACCATTTTTTACCCAATTTTTCCCAAATTTTTTTTCTATTTTTTGTATTCATCTAAATGTATTGTAAACACGTGTTTTAGATGTAAAATAATGTGAACTTAACGTTAAAAATATAAAAAGTATGATTAGTTTAATAGAAATGACTTTAAACGATATTTAGCGGAATTATCACCATTTTTTACCAAATTTTTTCCCAAATTTTTTTTCTATTTTTTGTATTCACCCAAATGTATTGTAAATACGTGTTTTAGATGTAAAATAATGTGAACTTAACGATAAAAATATAAAAAGTATGATTAGTTCAATACAAATGACTTTAAACGATATTTAGCGGAATTATCACCATTTTTTACCCAATTTTTTCCCAAATTTTTTTTCTATTTTTTGTATTCATCCAAATGTATTGTAAACACGTGTTTTAGATGTAAAATAATGTGAACTTAACGTTAAAAATATAAAAAGTATGATTAGTTTAATAGAAATGACTTAAGACGATATTTAGCGGATTCATCACCTGTATTTCAAAATTTTTTTACGACCTTTTATATTCACCCAAATGTATTGTAAAGACGTGTTTTAGATGTAAAATAATGTGAACTTAACGATAAAAATATAAAAAGTATGATTAGTTCAATACAAATGACTTTAAACGATATTTAGCGGAATTATCACCATTTTTTACCAAATTTTTTCCCAAATTTTTTTTCTATTTTTTGTATTCACCCAAATGTATTGTAAATACGTGTTTTAGATGTAAAATAATGTGAACTTAACGTTAAAAATATAAAAAGTATGATTAGTTTAATAGAAATGACTTAAGACGATATTTAGCGGATTCATCACCTGTATTTCAAAATTTTTTTACGACCTTTTATATTCACCCAAATGTATTGTAAATACGTGTTTTAGATGTAAAATAATGTGAACTTAACGTTAAAAATATAAAAAGTATGATTAGTTTAATAGAAATGACTTAAGACGATATTTAGCGGATTCATCAGCTGTATTTCAAAATTTTTTTACAACCTTTTATATTCACCCAAATGTATTGTAAATACGTGTTTTAGATGTAAAATAATGTGAACTTAACGATAAAAATATAAAAAGTATGATTAGTTTAATACAAATGACTTTAAACGATATTTAGCGGAATTATCACCATTTTTTACCAAATTTTTTCCCAAATTTTTTTTCTATTTTTTGTATTCATCCAAATGTATTGTAAACACGTGTTTTAGATGTAAAATAATGTGAGCTTAACGTTAAAAATATAAAAAGTATGATTAGTTTAATAGAAATGACTTAAGACGATATTTAGCGGATTCATCACCTGTATTTCAAAATTTTTTTACGACCTTTTATATTCACCCAAATGTATTGTAAAGACGTGTTTTAGATGTAAAATAATGTGAACTTAACGATAAAAATATAAAAAGTATGATTAGTTCAATACAAATGACTTTAAACGATATTTAGCGGAATTATCACCATTTTTTACCCAATTTTTTCCCAAATTTTTTTTCTATTTTTTGTATTCATCCAAATGTATTGTAAACACGTGTTTTAGATGTAAAATAATGTGAACTTAACGTTAAAAATATAAAAAGTATGATTAGTTTAATAGAAATGACTTAAGACGATATTTAGCGGATTCATCACCTGTATTTCAAAATTTTTTTACGACCTTTTATATTCACCCAAATGTATTGTAAAGACGTGTTTTAGATGTAAAATAATGTGAACTTAACGATAAAAATATAAAAAGTATGATTAGTTCAATACAAATGACTTTAAACGATATTTAGCGGAATTATCACCATTTTTTACCAAATTTTTTTTCTATTTTTTGTATTCACCCAAATGTATTGTAAACACGTGTTTTAGATGTAAAATAATGTGAACTTAACGTTAAAAATATAAAAAATATGATTAGTTTAATAGAAATGACTTAAGACGATATTTAGCGGATTCATCACCTGTATTTCAAAATTTTTTTACGACCTTTTATATTCACCCAAATGTATTGTAAAGACGTGTTTTAGATGTAAAATAATGTGAACTTAACGATAAAAATATAAAAAGTATGATTAGTTCAATACAAATGACTTTAAACGATATTTAGCGGAATTATCACCATTTTTTACCAAATTTTTTCCCAAATTTTTTCCCAAATTTTTTTTCTATTTTTTGTATTCACCCAAATGTATTGTAAATACGTGTTTTAGATGTAAAATAATGTGAACTTAACGATAAAAATATAAAAAGTATGATTAGTTCAATACAAATGACTTTAAACGATATTTAGCGGAATTATCACCATTTTTTACCCAATTTTTTCCCAAATTTTTGTATTCATCCAAATGTATTGTAAACACGTGTTTTAGATGTAAAATAATGTGAACTTAACGTTAAAAATATAAAAAGTATGATTAGTTTAATAGAAATGACTTAAGACGATATTTAGCGGATTCATCACCTGTATTTCAAAATTTTTTTACGACCTTTTATATTCACCCAAATGTATTGTAAAGACGTGTTTTAGATGTAAAATAATGTGAACTTAACGATAAAAATATTAAAAGTATGATTGGTTCAATACAAATGACTTTAAACGATATTTAGCGGAATTATCACCATTTTTTACCCAATTTTTCCCAAATTTTTTTTCTATTTTTTGTATTCATCCAAATGTATTGTAAACACGTGTTTTAGATGTAAAATAATGTGAACTTAACGTTAAAAATATAAAAAGTATGATTAGTTTAATAGAAATGACTTTAAACGATATTTAGCGGAATTATCACCATTTTTTACCAAATTTTTTCCCAAATTTTTTTTCTATTTTTTGTATTCACCCAAATGTATTGTAAATACGTGTTTTAGATGTAAAATAATGTGAACTTAACGATAAAAATATAAAAAGTATGATTAGTTCAATACAAATGACTTTAAACGATATTTAGCGGAATTATCACCATTTTTTACCCAATTTTTTCCCAAATTTTTTTTCTATTTTTTGTATTCATCCAAATGTATTGTAAACACGTGTTTTAGATGTAAAATAATGTGAACTTAACGTTAAAAATATAAAAAGTATGATTAGTTTAATAGAAATGACTTAAGACGATATTTAGCGGATTCATCACCTGTATTTCAAAATTTTTTTACGACCTTTTATATTCACCCAAATGTATTGTAAAGACGTGTTTTAGATGTAAAATAATGTGAACTTAACGATAAAAATATAAAAAGTATGATTAGTTCAATACAAATGACTTTAAACGATATTTAGCGGAATTATCACCATTTTTTACCAAATTTTTTCCCAAATTTTTTTTCTATTTTTTGTATTCACCCAAATGTATTGTAAATACGTGTTTTAGATGTAAAATAATGTGAACTTAACGTTAAAAATATAAAAAGTATGATTAGTTTAATAGAAATGACTTAAGACGATATTTAGCGGATTCATCACCTGTATTTCAAAATTTTTTTACGACCTTTTATATTCACCCAAATGTATTGTAAATACGTGTTTTAGATGTAAAATAATGTGAACTTAACGTTAAAAATATAAAAAGTATGATTAGTTTAATAGAAATGACTTAAGACGATATTTAGCGGATTCATCAGCTGTATTTCAAAATTTTTTTACGACCTTTTATATTCACCCAAATGTATTGTAAATACGTGTTTTAGATGTAAAATAATGTGAACTTAACGATAAAAATATAAAAAGTATGATTAGTTTAATACAAATGACTTTAAACGATATTTAGCGGAATTATCACCATTTTTTACCAAATTTTTTCCCAAATTTTTTTTCTATTTTTTGTATTCATCCAAATGTATTGTAAACACGTGTTTTAGATGTAAAATAATGTGAACTTAACGTTAAAAATATAAAAAGTATGATTAGTTTAATAGAAATGACTTAAGACGATATTTAGCGGATTCATCACCTGTATTTCAAAATTTTTTTACGACCTTTTATATTCACCCAAATGTATTGTAAAGACGTGTTTTAGATGTAAAATAATGTGAACTTAACGATAAAAATATAAAAAGTATGATTAGTTCAATACAAATGACTTTAAACGATATTTAGCGGAATTATCACCATTTTTTACCAAATTTTTTCCCAAATTTTTTCCCAAATTTTTTTTCTATTTTTTGTATTCACCCAAATGTATTGTAAATACGTGTTTTAGATGTAAAATAATGTGAACTTAACGATAAAAATATAAAAAGTATGATTAGTTCAATACAAATGACTTTAAACGATATTTAGCGGAATTATCACCATTTTTTACCCAATTTTTTCCCAAATTTTTTTTCTATTTTTTGTATTCATCCAAATGTATTGTAAACACGTGTTTTAGATGTAAAATAATGTGAACTTAACGTTAAAAATATAAAAAGTATGATTAGTTTAATAGAAATGACTTAAGACGATATTTAGCGGATTCATCACCTGTATTTCAAAATTTTTTTACGACCTTTTATATTCACCCAAATGTATTGTAAAGACGTGTTTTAGATGTAAAATAATGTGAACTTAACGATAAAAATATAAAAAGTATGATTAGTTCAATACAAATGACTTTAAACGATATTTAGCGGAATTATCACCATTTTTTACCAAATTTTTTTTCTATTTTTTGTATTCACCCAAATGTATTGTAAACACGTGTTTTAGATGTAAAATAATGTGAACTTAACGTTAAAAATATAAAAAATATGATTAGTTTAATAGAAATGACTTAAGACGATATTTAGCGGATTCATCACCTGTATTTCAAAATTTTTTTACGACCTTTTATATTCACCCAAATGTATTGTAAAGACGTGTTTTAGATGTAAAATAATGTGAACTTAACGATAAAAATATAAAAAGTATGATTAGTTCAATACAAATGACTTTAAACGATATTTAGCGGAATTATCACCATTTTTTACCAAATTTTTTCCCAAATTTTTTCCCAAATTTTTTTTCTATTTTTTGTATTCACCCAAATGTATTGTAAATACGTGTTTTAGATGTAAAATAATGTGAACTTAACGATAAAAATATAAAAAGTATGATTAGTTCAATACAAATGACTTTAAACGATATTTAGCGGAATTATCACCATTTTTTACCCAATTTTTTCCCAAATTTTTTTTCTATTTTTTGTATTCATCCAAATGTATTGTAAACACGTGTTTTAGATGTAAAATAATGTGAACTTAACGACAAAAATATAAAAAGTATGATTAGTTCAATACAAATGACTTTAAACGATATTTAGCGGAATTATCACCATTTTTTACCCAATTTTTTCCCCATTTTTTTTTTCTATTTTTTGTATTCACCCAAATGTATTGTAAACACGTGTTTTAGATGTAAAATAATGTGAACTTAACGTTAAAAATATAAAAAGTATGATTAGTTTAATAGAAATGACTTAAGACGATATTTAGCGGATTCATCACCTGTATTTCAAAATTTTTTTACGACCTTTTATATTCACCCAAATGTATTGTAAATACGTGTTTTAGATGTAAAATAATGTGAACTTAACGATAAAAATATAAAAAGTATGATTAGTTCAATACAAATGACTTTAAACGATATTTAGCGAAATTATCACCATTTTTTACCAAATTTTTTTTCTATTTTTTGTATTCACCCAAATGTATTGTAAACACGTGTTTTAGATGTAAAATAATGTGAACTTAACGTTAAAAATATAAAAAATATGATTAGTTTAATAGAAATGACTTAAGACGATATTTAGCGGATTCATCACCTGTATTTCAAAATTTTTTTACGACCTTTTATATTCACCCAAATGTATTGTAAATACGTGTTTTAGATGTAAAATAATGTGAACTTAACGATAAAAATATAAAAAGTATGATTAGTTCAATACAAATGACTTTAAACGATATTTAGCGGAATTATCACCATTTTTTACCAAATTTTTTCCCAAATTTTTTTTCTATTTTTTGTGTTCACCCAAATGTATTGTAAATACGTGTTTTAGATGTAAAATAATGTGAACTTAACGATAAAAATATAAAAAGTATGATTAGTTCAATACAAATGACTTTAAACGATATTTAGCGGAATTATCACCATTTTTTACCCAATTTTTTCCCAAATTTTTTTTCTATTTTTTGTATTCACCCAAATGTATTGTAAACACGTGTTTTAGATGTAAAATAATGTGAACTTAACGTTAAAAATATAAAAAGTATGATTAGTTTAATAGAAATGACTTAAGACGATATTTAGCGGATTCATCACCTGTATTTCAAAATTTTTTTACGACCTTTTATATTCACCCAAATGTATTGTAAATACGTGTTTTAGATGTAAAATAATGTGAACTTAACGTTAAAAATATAAAATGTATGATTAGTTTAATAGAAATGACTTAAGACGATATTTAGCGGATTCATCAGCTGTATTTCAAAATTTTTTTACGACCTTTTATATTCACCCAAATGTATTGTAAATACGTGTTTTAGATGTAAAATAATGTGAACTTAACGATAAAAATATAAAAAGTATGATTAGTTTAATACAAATGACTTTAAACGATATTTAGCGGAATTATCACCATTTTTTACCAAATTTTTTCCCAAATTTTTTTTCTATTTTTTGTATTCATCCAAATGTATTGTAAACACGTGTTTTAGATGTAAAATAATGTGAACATAACGTTAAAAATATAAAAAGTATGATTAGTTTAATAGAAATGACTTAAGACGATATTTAGCGGATTCATCACCTGTATTTCAAAATTTTTTTACGACCTTTTATATTCACCCAAATGTATTGTAAAGACGTGTTTTAGATGTAAAATAATGTGAACTTAACGATAAAAATATAAAAAGTATGATTAGTTCAATACAAATGACTTTAAACGATATTTAGCGGAATTATCACCATTTTTTACCAAATTTTTTCCCAAATTTTTTTTCTATTTTTTGTATTCATCCAAATGTATTGTAAACACGTGTTTTAGATGTAAAATAATGTGAACTTAACGTTAAAAATATAAAAAGTATGATTAGTTTAATAGAAATGACTTAAGACGATATTTAGCGGATTCATCACCTGTATTTCAAAATTTTTTTACGACCTTTTATATTCACCCAAATGTATTGTAATGACGTGTTTTAGATGTAAAATAATGTGAACTTAACGATAAAAATATAAAAAGTATAATTAGTTCAATACAAATGACTTTAAACGATATTTAGCGGAATTATCACCATTTTTTACCAAATTTTTTCCCAAATTTTTTCCCAAATTTTTTTTCTATTTTTTGTATTCACCCAAATGTATTGTAAATACGTGTTTTAGATGTAAAATAATGTGAACTTAACGATAAAAATATAAAAAGTATGATTAGTTCAATACAAATGACTTTAAACGATATTTAGCGGAATTATCACCATTTTTTACACAATTTTTTCCCAAATTTTTTTTCTATTTTTTGTATTCATCCAAATGTATTGTAAACACGTGTTTTAGATGTAAAATAATGTGAACTTAACGTTAAAAATATAAAAAGTATGATTAGTTTAATAGAAATGACTTAAGACGATATTTAGCGGATTCATCACCTGTATTTCAAAATTTTTTTACGACCTTTTATATTCACCCAAATGTATTGTAAAGACGTGTTTTAGATGTAAAATAATGTGAACTTAACGATAAAAATATAAAAAGTATGATTAGTTCAATACAAATGACTTTAAACGATATTTAGCGGAATTATCACCATTTTTTACCCAATTTTTTCCCAAATTTTTTTTCTATTTTTTGTATTCATCCAAATGTATTGTAAACACGTGTTTTAGATGTAAAATAATGTGAACTTAACGTTAAAAATATAAAAAATATGATTAGTTTAATAGAAATGACTTAAGACGATATTTAGCGGATTCATCACCTGTATTTCAAAATTTTTTTACGACCTTTTATATTCACCCAAATGTATTGTAAAGACGTGTTTTAGATGTAAAATAATGTGAACTTAACGATAAAAATATAAAAAGTATGATTAGTTCAATACAAATGACTTTAAACGATATTTAGCGGAATTATCACCATTTTTTACCAAATTTTTTCCCAAATTTTTTCCCAAATTTTTTTTCTATTTTTTGTATTCACCCAAATGTATTGTAAATACGTGTTTTAGATGTAAAATAATGTGAACTTAACGATAAAAATATAAAAAGTATGATTAGTTCAATACAAATGACTTTAAACGATATTTAGCGGAATTATCACCATTTTTTACCCAATTTTTTCCCAAATTTTTTTTCTATTTTTTGTATTCATCCAAATGTATTGTAAACACGTGTTTTAGATGTAAAATAATGTGAACTTAACGACAAAAATATAAAAAGTATGATTAGTTCAATACAAATGACTTTAAACGATATTTAGCGGAATTATCACCATTTTTTACCCAATTTTTTCCCCATTTTTTTTTTCTATTTTTTGTATTCACCCAAATGTATTGTAAACACGTGTTTTAGATGTAAAATAATGTGAACTTAACGTTAAAAATATAAAAAGTATGATTAGTTTAATAGAAATGACTTAAGACGATATTTAGCGGATTCATCACCTGTATTTCAAAATTTTTTTACGACCTTTTATATTCACCCAAATGTATTGTAAATACGTGTTTTAGATGTAAAATAATGTGAACTTAACGATAAAAATATAAAAAGTATGATTAGTTCAATACAAATGACTTTAAACGATATTTAGCGAAATTATCACCATTTTTTACCAAATTTTTTTTCTATTTTTTGTATTCACCCAAATGTATTGTAAACACGTGTTTTAGATGTAAAATAATGTGAACTTAACGTTAAAAATATAAAAAATATGATTAGTTTAATAGAAATGACTTAAGACGATATTTAGCGGATTCATCACCTGTATTTCAAAATTTTTTTACGACCTTTTATATTCACCCAAATGTATTGTAAATACGTGTTTTAGATGTAAAATAATGTGAACTTAACGATAAAAATATAAAAAGTATGATTAGTTCAATACAAATGACTTTAAACGATATTTAGCGGAATTATCACCATTTTTTACCAAATTTTTTCCCAAATTTTTTTTCTATTTTTTGTGTTCACCCAAATGTATTGTAAATACGTGTTTTAGATGTAAAATAATGTGAACTTAACGATAAAAATATAAAAAGTATGATTAGTTCAATACAAATGACTTTAAACGATATTTAGCGGAATTATCACCATTTTTTACCCAATTTTTTCCCAAATTTTTTTTCTATTTTTTGTATTCACCCAAATGTATTGTAAACACGTGTTTTAGATGTAAAATAATGTGAACTTAACGTTAAAAATATAAAAAGTATGATTAGTTTAATAGAAATGACTTAAGACGATATTTAGCGGATTCATCACCTGTATTTCAAAATTTTTTTACGACCTTTTATATTCACCCAAATGTATTGTAAATACGTGTTTAGATGTAAAATAATGTGAACTTAACGTTAAAAATATAAAATGTATGATTAGTTTAATAGAAATGACTTAAGACGATATTTAGCGGATTCATCAGCTGTATTTCAAAATTTTTTTACGACCTTTTATATTCACCCAAATGTATTGTAAATACGTGTTTTAGATGTAAAATAATTTGAACTTAACGATAAAAATATAAAAAGTATGATTAGTTTAATACAAATGACTTTAAACGATATTTAGCGGAATTATCACCATTTTTTACCAAATTTTTTCCCAAATTTTTTTTCTATTTTTTGTATTCATCCAAATGTATTGTAAACACGTGTTTTAGATGTAAAATAATGTGAACATAACGTTAAAAATATAAAAAGTATGATTAGTTTAATAGAAATGACTTAAGACGATATTTAGCGGATTCATTACCTGTATTTCAAAATTTTTTTACGACCTTTTATATTCACCCAAATGTATTGTAAAGACGTGTTTTAGATGTAAAATAATGTGAACTTAACGATAAAAATATAAAAAGTATGATTAGTTCAATACAAATGACTTTAAACGATATTTAGCGGAATTATCACCATTTTTTACCAAATTTTTTCCCAAATTTTTTTTCTATTTTTTGTATTCATCCAAATGTATTGTAAACACGTGTTTTAGATGTAAAATAATGTGAACTTAACGTTAAAAATATAAAAAGTATGATTAGTTTAATAGAAATGACTTAAGACGATATTTAGCGGATTCATCACCTGTATTTCAAAATTTTTTTACGACCTTTTATATTCACCCAAATGTATTGTAATGACGTGTTTTAGATGTAAAATAATGTGAACTTAACGATAAAAATATAAAAAGTATAATTAGTTCAATACAAATGACTTTAAACGATATTTAGCGGAATTATCACCATTTTTTACCAAATTTTTTCCCAAATTTTTTCCCAAATTTTTTTTCTATTTTTTGTATTCACCCAAATGTATTGTAAATACGTGTTTTAGATGTAAAATAATGTGAACTTAACGATAAAAATATAAAAAGTATGATTAGTTCAATACAAATGACTTTAAACGATATTTAGCGGAATTATCACCATTTTTTACCCAATTTTTTCCCAAATTTTTTTTCTATTTTTTGTATTCATCCAAATGTATTGTAAACACGTGTTTTAGATGTAAAATAATGTGAACTTAACGTTAAAAATATAAAAAGTATGATTAGTTTAATAGAAATGACTTAAGACGATATTTAGCGGATTCATCACCTGTATTTCAAAATTTTTTTACGACCTTTTATATTCACCCAAATGTATTGTAAAGACGTGTTTTAGATGTAAAATAATGTGAACTTAACGATAAAAATATAAAAAGTATGATTAGTTCAATACAAATGATTTAAACGATATTTAGCGGAATTATCACCATTTTTTACCAAATTTTTTCCCAAATTTTTTTTCTATTTTTTGTATTCACCCAAATGTATTGTAAATACGTGTTTTAGATGTAAAATAATGTGAACTTAACGATAAAAATATAAAAAGTATGATTAGTTCAATACAAATGACTTTAAACGATATTTAGCGGAATTATCACCATTTTTTACCAAATTTTTTTTCTATTTTTTGTATTCACCCAAATGTATTGTAAACACGTGTTTTAGATGTAAAATAATGTGAACTTAACGTTAAAAATATAAAAAGTATGATTAGTTTAATAGAAATGACTTAAGACGATATTTAGCGGATTCATCACCTGTATTTCAAAATTTTTTTACGACCTTTTATATTCACCCAAATGTATTGTAAAGACGTGTTTTAGATGTAAAATAATGTGAACTTAACGATAAAAATATAAAAAGTATGATTAGTTCAATACAAATGACTTTAAACGATATTTAGCGGAATTATCACCATTTTTTACCAAATTTTTTCCCAAATTTTTTTTCTATTTTTTGTATTCACCCAAATGTATTGTAAATACGTGTTTTAGGTGTAAAATAATGTGAACTTAACGATAAAAATATAAAAAGTATGATTAGTTCAATACAAATGACTTTAAACGATATTTAGCGGAATTATCACCATTTTTTACCAAATTTTTTTTCTTTATTTTTGTATTCACCCAAATGTATTGTAAACACGTGTTTTAGATGTAAAATAATGTGAACTTAACGTTAAAAATATAAAAAGTATGATTAGTTTAATAGAAATGACTTAAGACGATATTTAGCGGATTCATCACCTGTATTTCAAAATTTTTTTACGACCTTTTATATTCACCCAAATGTATTGTAAAGACGTGTTTTAGATGTAAAATAATGTGAACTTAACGATAAAAATATAAAAAGTATGATTAGTTCAATACAAATGACTTTAAACGATATTTAGCGGAATTATCACCATTTTTTACCCAATTTTTTCCCCATTTTTTTTTTCTATTTTTTGTATTCACCCAAATGTATTGTAAACACGTGTTTTAGATGTAAAATAATGTGAACTTAACGTTAAAAATATAAAAAGTATGATTAGTTTAATAGAAATGACTTAAGACGATATTTAGCGGATTCATCAGCTGTATTTCAAAATTTTTTTACGACCTTTTATATTCACCCAAATGTATTGTAAATACGTGTTTTAGATGTAAAATAATGTGAACTTAACGATAAAAATATAAAAAGTATGATTAGTTTAATACAAATGACTTTAAACGATATTTAGCGGAATTATCACCATTTTTTACCAAATTTTTTCCCAAATTTTTTTTCTATTTTTTGTATTCATCCAAATGTATTGTAAACACGTGTTTTAGATGTAAAATAATGTGAACTTAACGTTAAAAATATAAAAAGTATGATTAGTTTAATAGAAATGACTTAAGACGATATTTAGCGGATTCATCACCTGTATTTCAAAATTTTTTTACGACCTTTTATATTCACCCAAATGTATTGTAAATACGTGTTTTAGATGTAAAATAATGTGAACTTAACGATAAAAATATAAAAAGTATGATTAGTTCAATACAAATGACTTTAAACGATATTTAGCGGAATTATCACCATTTTTTACCAAATTTTTTCCCAAATTTTTTCCCAAATTTTTTTCTATTTTTTGTATTCACCCAAATGTATTGTAAATACGTGTTTTAGATGTAAAATAATGTGAACTTAACGATAAAAATATAAAAAGTATGATTAGTTCAATACAAATGACTTTAAACGATATTTAGCGGAATTATCACCATTTTTTACCCAATTTTTTCCCCATTTTTTTTTTCTATTTTTTGTATTCACCCAAATGTATTGTAAACACGTGTTTTAGATGTAAAATAATGTGAACTTAACGTTAAAAATATAAAAAGTATGATTAGTTTAATAGAAATGACTTAAGACGATATTTAGCGGATTCATCAGCTGTATTTCAAAATTTTTTTACGACCTTTTATATTCACCCAAATGTATTGTAAATACGTGTTTTAGATGTAAAATAATGTGAACTTAACGATAAAAATATAAAAAGTATGATTAGTTTAATACAAATGACTTTAAACGATATTTAGCGGAATTATCACCATTTTTTACCAAATTTTTTCCCAAATTTTTTTTCTATTTTTTGTATTCATCCAAATGTATTGTAAACACGTGTTTTAGATGTAAAATAATGTGAACTTAACGTTAAAAATATAAAAAGTATGATTAGTTTAATAGAAATGACTTAAGACGATATTTAGCGGATTCATCACCTGTATTTCAAAATTTTTTTACGACCTTTTATATTCACCCAAATGTATTGTAAAGACGTGTTTTAGATGTAAAATAATGTGAACTTAACGATAAAAATATAAAAAGTATGATTAGTTCAATACAAATGACTTTAAACGATATTTAGCGGAATTATCACCATTTTTTACCAAATTTTTTCCCAAATTTTTTCCCAAATTTTTTTCTATTTTTTGTATTCACCCAAATGTATTGTAAATACGTGTTTTAGATGTAAAATAATGTGAACTTAACGATAAAAATATAAAAAGTATGATTAGTTCAATACAAATGACTTTAAACGATATTTAGCGGAATTATCACAATTTTTTACCAAATTTTTTCCCAAATTTTTTTTCTATTTTTTGTATTCACCCAAATGTATTGTAAATACGTGTTTTAGATGTAAAATAATGTGAACTTAACGATAAAAATATAAAAAGTATGATTAGTTCAATACAAATGACTTTAAACGATATTTAGCGGAATTATCACCATTTTTTACCAAATTTTTTTTCTATTTTTTGTATTCACCCAAATGTATTGTAAACACGTGTTTTAGAAGTAAAATAATGTGAACTTAACGTTAAAAATATAAAAAATATGATTAGTTTAATAGAAATGACTTAAGACGATATTTAGCGGATTCATCACCTGTATTTCAAAATTTTTTTACGACCTTTTATATTCACCCAAATGTATTGTAAATACGTGTTTTAGATGTAAAATAATGTGAACTTAACGATAAAAATATAAAAAGTATGATTAGTTCAATACAAATGACTTTAAACGATATTTAGCGGAATTATCACCATTTTTTACCCAATTTTTTCCCAAATTTTTTTTCTATTTTTTGTATTCACCAAATTTATTGTAAACACGTGTTTTAGATGTAAAATAATGTGAACTTAACGTTAAAAATATAAAAAGTATGATTAGTTTAATAGAAATGACTTAAGACGATATTTAGCGGATTCATCACCTGTATTTCAAAATTTTTTTACGACCTTTTATATTCACCCAAATGTATTGTAAATACGTGTTTTAGATGTAAAATAATGTGAACTTAACGTTAAAAATATAAAAAGTATGATTAGTTTAATAGAAATGACTTAAGACGATATTTAGCGGATTCATCAGCTGTATTTCAAAATTTTTTTACGACCTTTTATATTCACCCAAATGTATTGTAAATACGTGTTTTAGATGTAAAATAATGTGAACTTAACGATAAAAATATAAAAAGTATGATTAGTTCAATACAAATGACTTTAAACGATATTTAGCGGAATTATCACCATTTTTTACCCAATTTTTTCCCCATTTTTTTTTTCTATTTTTTGTATTCACCCAAATGTATTGTAAACACGTGTTTTAGATGTAAAATAATGTGAACTTAACGTTAAAAATATAAAAAGTATGATTAGTTTAATAGAAATGACTTAAGACGATATTTAGCGGATTCATCAGCTGTATTTCAAAATTTTTTTACGACCTTTTATATTCACCCAAATGTATTGTAAATACGTGTTTTAGATGTAAAATAATGTGAACTTAACGATAAAAATATAAAAAGTATGATTAGTTTAATACAAATGACTTTAAACGATATTTAGCGGAATTATCACCATTTTTTACCAAATTTTTTCCCAAATTTTTTTTCTATTTTTTGTATTCATCCAAATGTATTGTAAACACGTGTTTTAGATGTAAAATAATGTGAACTTAACGTTAAAAATATAAAAAGTATGATTAGTTTAATAGAAATGACTTAAGACGATATTTAGCGGATTCATCACCTGTATTTCAAAATTTTTTTACGACCTTTTATATTCACCCAAATGTATTGTAAAGACGTGTTTTAGATGTAAAATAATGTGAACTTAACGATAAAAATATAAAAAGTATGATTAGTTCAATACAAATGACTTTAAACGATATTTAGCGGAATTATCACCATTTTTTACCAAATTTTTTCCCAAATTTTTTCCCAAATTTTTTTCTATTTTTTGTATTCACCCAAATGTATTGTAAATACGTGTTTTAGATGTAAAATAATGTGAACTTAACGATAAAAATATAAAAAGTATGATTAGTTCAATACAAATGACTTTAAACGATATTTAGCGGAATTATCACAATTTTTTACCAAATTTTTTCCCAAATTTTTTTTCTATTTTTTGTATTCACCCAAATGTATTGTAAATACGTGTTTTAGATGTAAAATAATGTGAACTTAACGATAAAAATATAAAAAGTATGATTAGTTCAATACAAATGACTTTAAACGATATTTAGCGGAATTATCACCATTTTTTACCAAATTTTTTTTCTATTTTTTGTATTCACCCAAATGTATTGTAAACACGTGTTTTAGAAGTAAAATAATGTGAACTTAACGTTAAAAATATAAAAAATATGATTAGTTTAATAGAAATGACTTAAGACGATATTTAGCGGATTCATCACCTGTATTTCAAAATTTTTTTACGACCTTTTATATTCACCCAAATGTATTGTAAATACGTGTTTTAGATGTAAAATAATGTGAACTTAACGATAAAAATATAAAAAGTATGATTAGTTCAATACAAATGACTTTAAACGATATTTAGCGGAATTATCACCATTTTTTACCCAATTTTTTCCCAAATTTTTTTTCTATTTTTTGTATTCACCAAATTTATTGTAAACACGTGTTTTAGATGTAAAATAATGTGAACTTAACGTTAAAAATATAAAAAGTATGATTAGTTTAATAGAAATGACTTAAGACGATATTTAGCGGATTCATCACCTGTATTTCAAAATTTTTTTACGACCTTTTATATTCACCCAAATGTATTGTAAATACGTGTTTTAGATGTAAAATAATGTGAACTTAACGTTAAAAATATAAAAAGTATGATTAGTTTAATAGAAATGACTTAAGACGATATTTAGCGGATTCATCAGCTGTATTTCAAAATTTTTTTACGACCTTTTATATTCACCCAAATGTATTGTAAATACGTGTTTTAGATGTAAAATAATGTGAACTTAACGATAAAAATATAAAAAGTATGATTAGTTTAATACAAATGACTTTAAACGATATTTAGCGGAATTATCACCATTTTTTACCAAATTTTTTCCCAAATTTTTTTTCTATTTTTTGTATTCATCCAAATGTATTGTAAACACGTGTTTTAGATGTAAAATAATGTGAACTTAACGTTAAAAATATAAAAAGTATGATTAGTTTAATAGAAATGACTTAAGACGATATTTAGCGGATTCATCACCTGTATTTCAAAATTTTTTTACGACCTTTTATATTCACCCAAATGTATTGTAAATACGTGTTTTAGATGTAAAATAATGTGAACTTAACGATAAAAATATAAAAAGTATGATTAGTTTAATACAAATGACTTTAAACGATATTTAGCGGAATTATCACCATTTTTTACCAAATTTTTTCCCAAATTTTTTTTCTATTTTTTGTATTCATCCAAATGTATTGTAAACACGTGTTTTAGATGTAAAATAATGTGAACTTAACGTTAAAAATATAAAAAGTATGATTAGTTTAATAGAAATGACTTAAGACGATATTTAGCGGATTCATCACCTGTATTTCAAAATTTTTTTACGACCTTTTATATTCACCCAAATGTATTGTAAAGACGTGTTTTAGATGTAAAATAATGTGAACTTAACGATAAAAATATAAAAAGTATGATTAGTTCAATACAAATGACTTTAAACGATATTTAGCGGAATTATCACCATTTTTTACCAAATTTTTTCCCAAATTTTTTCCCAAATTTTTTTCTATTTTTTGTATTCACCCAAATGTATTGTAAATACGTGTTTTAGATGTAAAATAATGTGAACTTAACGATAAAAATATAAAAAGTATGATTAGTTCAATACAAATGACTTTAAACGATATTTAGCGGAATTATCACCATTTTTTACCAAATTTTTTCCCAAATTTTTTTTCTATTTTTTGTATTCACCCAAATGTATTGTAAATACGTGTTTTAGATGTAAAATAATGTGAACTTAACGATAAAAATATAAAAAGTATGATTAGTTCAATACAAATGACTTTAAACGATATTTAGCGGAATTATCACCATTTTTTACCAAATTTTTTTTCTATTTTTTGTATTCACCCAAATGTATTGTAAAGACGTGTTTTAGATGTAAAATAATGTGAACTTAACGATAAAAATATAAAAAGTATGATTAGTTCAATACAAATGACTTTAAACGATATTTAGCGGAATTATCACCATTTTTTACCAAATTTTTTCCCAAATTTTTTTTCTATTTTTTGTATTCACCCAAATGTATTGTAAATACGTGTTTTAGATGTAAAATAATGTGAACTTAACGACAAAAATATAAAAAGTATGATTAGTTCAATACAAATGACTTTAAACGATATTTAGCGGAATTATCACCATTTTTTACCAAATTTTTTTTCTATTTTTTGTATTCACCCAAATGTATTGTAAACACGTGTTTTAGATGTAAAATAATGTGAACTTAACGTTAAAAATATAAAAAATATGATTAGTTTAATAGAAATGACTTAAGACGATATTTAGCGGATTCATCAGCTGTATTTCAAAATTTTTTTACGACCTTTTATATTCACCCAAATGTATTGTAAATACGTGTTTTAGATGTAAAATAATGTGAACTTAACGATGAAAATATAAAAAGTATGATTAGTTTAATACAAATGACTTTAAACGATATTTAGCGGAATTATAACCATTTTTTACCAAATTTTTTCCCAAATTTTTTTTCTATTTTTTGTATTCACCCAAATGTATTGTAAATACGTGTTTTAGATGTAAAATAATGTGAACTTAACGATAAAAATATAAAAAGTATGATTAGTTCAATACAAATGACTTTAAACGATATTTAGCGGAATTATCACCATTTTTTACCCAATTTTTTCCCAAATTTTTTTTCTATTTTTTGTATTCATCCAAATGTATTGTAAACACGTGTTTTAGATGTAAAATAATGTGAACTTAACGTTAAAAATATAAAAAGTATGATTAGTTTAATAGAAATGACTTAAGACGATATTTAGCGGATTCATCACCTGTATTTCAAAATTTTTTTACGACCTTTTATATTCACCCAAATGTATTGTAAAGACGTGTTTTAGATGTAAAATAATGTGAACTTAACGATAAAAATATTAAAAGTATGATTGGTTCAATACAAATGACTTTAAACGATATTTAGCGGAATTATCACCATTTTTTACCAAATTTTTTCCCAAATTTTTTTTCTATTTTTTGTATTCACCCAAATGTATTGTAAATACGTGTTTTAGATGTAAAATAATGTGAACTTAACGATAAAAATATAAAAAGTATGATTAGTTCAATACAAATGACTTTAAACGATATTTAGCGGAATTATCACCATTTTTTACCCAATTTTTTCCCAAATTTTTTTTCTATTTTTTGTATTCATCCAAATGTATTGTAAACACGTGTTTTAGATGTAAAATAATGTGAACTTAACGATAAAAATATAAAAAGTATGATTAGTTCAATACAAATGACTTTAAACGATATTTAGCGGAATTATCACCATTTTTTACCCAATTTTTTCCCAAATTTTTTTTCTATTTTTTGTATTCATCCAAATGTATTGTAAACACGTGTTTTACATGTAAAATAATGTGAACTTAACGTTAAAAATATAAAAAGTATGATTAGTTTAATAGAAATGACTTAAGACGATATTTAGCGGATTCATCACCTGTATTTCAAAATTTTTTTACGACCTTTTATATTCACCCAAATGTATTGTAAATACGTGTTTTAGATGTAAAATAATGTGAACTTAACGTTAAAAATATAAAAAGTATGATTAGTTTAATAGAAATGACTTAAGACGATATTTAGCGGATTCATCAGCTGTATTTCAAAATTTTTTTACGACCTTTTATATTCACCCAAATGTATTGTAAATACGTGTTTTAGATGTAAAATAATGTGAACTTAACGATAAAAATATAAAAAGTATGATTAGTTCAATACAAATGACTTTAAACGATATTTAGCGGAATTATCACCATTTTTTACCAAATTTTTTCCCAAATTTTTTCCCAAATTTTTTTTCTATTTTTTGTATTCACCCAAATGTATTGTAAATACGTGTTTTAGATGTAAAATAATGTGAACTTATCGATAAAAATATAAAAAGTATGTTTAGTTCAATACAAATGACTTTAAACGATATTTAGCGGAATTATCACCATTTTTTACCCAATTTTTTCCCAAATTTTTTTTCTATTTTTTGTATTCATCCAAATGTATTGTAAACACGTGTTTTAGATGTAAAATAATGTGAACTTAACGTTAAAAATATAAAAAGTATGATTAGTTTAATAGACATGACTTAAGACGATATTTAGCGGATTCATCACCTGTATTTCAAAATTTTTTTACGACCTTTTATATTCACCCAAATGTATTGTAAATACGTGTTTTAGATGTAAAATAATGTGAACTTAACGATAAAAATATAAAAAGTATGATTAGTTCAATACAAATGACTTTAAACGATATTTAGCGGAATTATCACCATTTTTTACCAAATTTTTTCCCAAATTTTTTTTCTATTTTTTGTATTCACCCAAATGTATTGTAAATACGTGTTTTAGATGTAAAATAATGTGAACTTAACGACAAAAATATAAAAAGTATGATTAGTTCAATACAAATGACTTTAAACGATATTTAGTGGAATTATCACCATTTTTTACCAAATTTTTTTTCTATTTTTTGTATTCACCCAAATGTATTGTAAACACGTGTTTTAGATGTAAAATAATGTGAACTTAACGTTAAAAATATAAAAAATATGATTAGTTTAATAGAAATGACTTAAGACGATATTTAGCGGATTCATCAGCTGTATTTCAAAATTTTTTTACGACCTTTTATATTCACCCAAATGTATTGTAAATACGTGTTTTAGATGTAAAATAATGTGAACTTAACGATGAAAATATAAAAAGTATGATTAGTTTAATACAAATGACTTTAAACGATATTTAGCGGAATTATCACCATTTTTTACCCAATTTTTTCCCAAATTTTTTTTCTATTTTTTGTATTCATCCAAATGTATTGTAAACACGTGTTTTAGATGTAAAATAATGTGAACTTAACGTTAAAAATATAAAAAGTATGATTAGTTCAATACAAATGACTTTAAACGATATTTAGCGGAATTATCACCATTTTTTACCCAATTTTTTCCCAAATTTTTTTTCTATTTTTTGTATTCATCCAAATGTATTGTAAAGACGTGTTTTAGATATAAAATAATGTGAACTTAACGATAAAAATATTAAAAGTATGATTGGTTCAATACAAATGACTTTAAACGATATTTAGCGGAATTATCACCATTTTTTACCAAATTTTTTCCCAAATTTTTTTTCTATTTTTTGTATTCACCCAAATGTATTGTAAATACGTGTTTTAGATGTAAAATAATGTGAACTTAACGATAAAAATATAAAAAGTATGATTAGTTCAATACAAATGACTTTAAACGATATTTAGCGGAATTATCACCATTTTTTACCCAATTTTTTCCCAAATTTTTTTTCTATTTTTTGTATTCATCCAAATGTATTGTAAACACGTGTTTTAGATGTAAAATAATGTGAACTTAACGATAAAAATATAAAAAGTATGATTAGTTCAATACAAATGACTTTAAACGATATTTAGCAGAATTATCACCATTTTTTACCCAATTTTTTCCCAAATTTTTTTTCTATTTTTTTATTCATCCAAATGTATTGTAAACACGTGTTTTACATGTAAAATAATGTGAACTTAACGTTAAAAATATAAAAAGTATGATTAGTTTAATAGAAATGACTTAAGACGATATTTAGCGGATTCATCACCTGTATTTCAAAATTTTTTTACGACCTTTTATATTCACCCAAATGTATTGTAAATACGTGTTTTAGATGTAAAATAATGTGAACTTAACGTTAAAAATATAAAAAGTATGATTAGTTTAATAGAAATGACTTAAGACGATATTTAGCGGATTCATCAGCTGTATTTCAAAATTTTTTTACGACCTTTTATATTCACCCAAATGTATTGTAAATACGTGTTTTAGATGTAAAATAATGTGAACTTAACGATAAAAATATAAAAAGTATGATTAGTTCAATACAAATGACTTTAAACGATATTTAGCGGAATTATCACCATTTTTTACCAAATTTTTTCCCAAATTTTTTCCCAAATTTTTTTTCTATTTTTTGTATTCACCCAAATGTATTGTAAATACGTGTTTTAGATGTAAAATAATGTGAACTTAACGATAAAAATATAAAAAGTATGTTTAGTTCAATACAAATGACTTTAAACGATATTTAGCGGAATTATCACCATTTTTTACCCAATTTTTTCCCAAATTTTTTTTCTATTTTTTGTATTCATCCAAATGTATTGTAAACACGTGTTTTAGATGTAAAATAATGTGAACTTAACCTTAAAAATATAAAAAGTATGATTAGTTTAATAGAAATGACTTAAGACGATATTTAGCGGATTCATCACCTGTATTTCAAAATTTTTTTACGACCTTTTATATTCACCCAAATGTATTGTAAAGACGTGTTTTAGATGTAAAATAATGTGAACTTAACGATAAAAATATAAAAAGTATGATTAGTTCAATACAAATGACTTTAAACGATATTTAGCGGAATTATCACCATTTTTTACCAAATTTTTTTTCTATTTTTTGTATTCACCCAAATGTATTGTAAACACGTGTTTTAGATGTAAAATAATGTGAACTTAACGTTAAAAATATAAAAAATATGATTAGTTTAATAGAAATGACTTAAGACGATATTTAGCGGATTCATCACCTGTATTTCAAAATTTTTTTACGACCTTTTATATTCACCCAAATGTATTGTAAATACGTGTTTTAGATGTAAAATAATGTGAACTTAACGATAAAAATATAAAAAGTATGATTAGTTCAATACAAATGACTTTAAACGATATTTAGCGGAATTATCACCATTTTTTACCAAATTTTTTCACAAATTTTTTTTCTATTTTTTGTGTTCACCCAAATGTATTGTAAATACGTGTTTTAGATGTAAAATAATGTGAACTTAACGATAAAAATATAAAAAGTATGATTAGTTCAATACAAATGACTTTAAACGATATTTAGCGGAATTATCACAATTTTTTACCCAATTTTTTCCCAAATTTTTTTTCTATTTTTTGTATTCACCCAAATGTATTGTAAACACGTGTTTTAGATGTAAAATAATGTGAACTTAACGTTAAAAATATAAAAAGTATGATTAGTTTAATAGAAATGACTTAAGACGATATTTAGCGGATTCATCACCTGTATTTCAAAATTTTTTTACGACCTTTTATATTCACCCAAATGTATTGTAAATACGTGTTTTAGATGTAAAATAATGTGAACTTAACGTTAAAAATATAAAAAGTATGATTAGTTTAATAGAAATGACTTAAGACGATATTTAGCGGATTCATCAGCTGTATTTCAAAATTTTTTTACGACCTTTTATACTCACCCAAATGTATTGTAAATACGTGTTTTAGATGTAAAATAATGTGAACTTAACGATAAAAATATAAAAAGTATGATTAGTTTAATACAAATGACTTTAAACGATATTTAGCGGAATTATCACCATTTTTTACCAAATTTTTTCCCAAATTTTTTTTCTATTTTTTGTATTCATCCAAATGTATTGTAAACACGTGTTTTAGATGTAAAATAATGTGAAGTTAACGTTAAAAATATAAAAAGTATGATTAGTTTAATAGAAATGACTTAAGACGATATTTAGCGGATTCATCACCTGTATTTCAAAATTTTTTTACGACCTTTTATATTCACCCAAATGTATTGTAAAGACGTGTTTTAGATGTAAAATAATGTGAACTTAACGATAAAAATATAAAAAGTATGATTAGTTCAATACAAATGACTTTAAACGATATTTAGCGGAATTATCACCATTTTTTACCAAATTTTTTCCCAAATTTTTTCCCAAATTTTTTTTCTATTTTTTGTATTCACCCAAATGTATTGTAAATACGTGTTTTAGATGTAAAATAATGTGAACTTAACGATAAAAATATAAAAAGTATGATTAGTTCAATACAAATGACTTTAAACGATATTTAGCGGAATTATCACCATTTTTTACCCAATTTTTTCCCAAATTTTTTTTCTATTTTTTGTATTCATCCAAATGTATTGTAAACACGTGTTTTAGATGTAAAATAATGTGAACTTAACGTTAAAAATATAAAAAGTATGATTAGTTTAATAGAAATGACTTAAGACGATATTTAGCGGATTCATCACCTGTATTTCAAAATTTTTTTACGACCTTTTATATTCACCCAAATGTATTGTAAAGACGTGTTTTAGATGTAAAATAATGTGAACTTAACGATAAAAATATAAAAAGTATGATTAGTTCAATACAAATGACTTTAAACGATATTTAGCGGAATTATCACCATTTTTTACCAAATTTTTTCCCAAATTTTTTTTCTATTTTTTGTATTCACCCAAATGTATTGTAAGTACGTGTTTTAGATGTAAAATAATGTGAACTTAACGATAAAAATATAAAAAGTATGATTAGTTCAATACAAATGACTTTAAACGATATTTAGCGGAGTTATCACCATTTTTTACCAAATTTTTTTTCTTTATTTTTGTATTCACCCAAATGTATTGTAAACACGTGTTTTAGATGTAAAATAATGTGAACTTAACGTTAAAAATATAAAAAGTATGATTAGTTGAATAGAAATGACTTAAGACGATATTTAGCGGATTCATCAGCTGTATTTCAAAATTTTTTTACGACCTTTTATATTCACCCAAATGTATTGTAAATACGTGTTTTAGATGTAAAATAATGTGAACTTAACGATAAAAATATAAAAAGTATGATTAGTTTAATACAAATGACTTTAATCGATATTTAGCGGAATTATCACCATTTTTTACCAAATTTTTTTTCTATTTTTTGTATTCACCCAAATGTATTGTAAATACGTGTTTTAGATGTAAAATAATGTGAACTTAACGTTAAAAATATAAAAAGTATGATTAGTTTAATAGAAATGACTTAAGACGATATTTAGCGGATTCATCACCTGTATTTCAAAATTTTTTTACGACCTTTTATATTCACCCAAATGTATTGTAAATACGTGTTTTAGATGTAAAATAATGTGAACTTAACGTTAAAAATATAAAAAGTATGATTAGTTTAATAGAAATGACTTAAGACGATATTTAGCGGATTCATCAGCTGTATTTCAAAATTTTTTTACGACCTTTTATACTCACCCAAATGTATTGTAAATACGTGTTTTAGATGTAAAATAATGTGAACTTAACGATAAAAATATAAAAAGTATGATTAGTTTAATACAAATGACTTTAAACGATATTTAGCGGAATTATCACCATTTTTTACCAAATTTTTTCCCAAATTTTTTTTCTATTTTTTGTATTCATCCAAATGTATTGTAAACACGTGTTTTAGATGTAAAATAATGTGAACTTAACGTTAAAAATATAAAAAGTATGATTAGTTTAATAGAAATGACTTAAGACGATATTTAGCGGATTCATCACCTGTATTTCAAAATTTTTTTACGACCTTTTATATTCACCCAAATGTATTGTAAAGACGTGTTTTAGATGTAAAATAATGTGAACTTAACGATAAAAATATAAAAAGTATGATTAGTTCAATACAAATGACTTTAAACGATATTTAGCGGAATTATCACCATTTTTTACCAAATTTTTTCCCAAATTTTTTTTCTATTTTTTGTATTCACCCAAATGTATTGTAAATACGTGTTTTAGATGTAAAAT
This sequence comes from Diuraphis noxia, assembly GCF_037042655.1. NCBI lineage: Eukaryota > Metazoa > Arthropoda > Insecta > Hemiptera > Aphididae > Diuraphis > Diuraphis noxia. Next base: position 2,842,350 of record NW_028301718.1, read on the forward strand.
AATGTGAACTTAACGATAAAAATATAAAAAGTATGATTAGTTCAATACAAATGACTTTAAACGATATTTAGCGGAATTATCACCATTTTTTACCCAATTTTTTCCCAAATTTTTTTTCTATTTTTTGTATTCATCCAAATGTATTGTAAACACGTGTTTTAGATGTAAAATAATGTGAACTTAACGATAAAAATATAAAAAGTATGATTAGTTCAATACAAATGACTTTAAACGATATTTAGCAGAATTATCACCATTTTTTACCCAATTTTTTCCCAAATTTTTTTTCTATTTTTTGTATTCATCCAAATGTATTGTAAACACGTGTTTTACATGTAAAATATAGTGAACTTAACGTTAAAAATATAAAAAGTATGATTAGTTTAATAGAAATGACTTAAGACGATATATAGCGGATTCATCACCTGTATTTCAAAATTTTTTTACGACCTTTTATATTCACCCAAATGTATTGTAAATACGTGTTTTAGATGTAAAATAATGTGAACTTAACGTTAAAAATATAAAAAGTATGATTAGTTTAATAGAAATGACTTAAGACGATATTTAGCGGATTCATCAGCTGTATTTCAAAATTTTTTTACGACCTTTTATATTCACCCAAATGTATTGTAAATACGTGTTTTAGATGTAAAATAATGTGAACTTAACGATAAAAATATAAAAAGTATGATTAGTTCAATACAAATGACTTTAAACGATATTTAGCGGAATTATCACCATTTTTTACCAAATTTTTTCCCAAATTTTTTCCCAAATTTTTTTTCTATTTTTTGTATTCACCCAAATGTATTGTAAATACGTGTTTTAGATGTAAAATAATGTGAACTTAACGATAAAAATATAAAAAGTATGTTTAGTTCAATACAAATGACTTTAAACGATATTTAGCGGAATTATCACCATTTTTTACCCAATTTTTTCCCAAATTTTTTTTCTATTTTTTGTATTCATCCAAATGTATTGTAAACACGTGTTTTAGATGTAAAATAATGTGAACTTAACCTTAAAAATATAAAAAGTATGATTAGTTTAATAGAAATGACTTAAGACGATATTTAGCGGATTCATCACCTGTATTTCAAAATTTTTTTACGACCTTTTATATTCACCCAAATGTATTGTAAAGACGTGTTTTAGATGTAAAATAATGTGAACTTAACGATAAAAATATAAAAAGTATGATTAGTTCAATACAAATGACTTTAAACGATATTTAGCGGAATTATCACCATTTTTTACCAAATTTTTTTTCTATTTTTTGTATTCACCCAAATGTATTGTAAACACGTGTTTTAGATGTAAAACAATGTGAACTTAACGTTAAAAATATAAAAAATATGATTAGTTTAATAGAAATGACTTAAGACGATATTTAGCGGATTCATCACCTGTATTTCAAAATTTTTTTACGACCTTTTATATTCACCCAAATGTATTGTAAATACGTGTTTTAGATGTAAAATAATGTGAACTTAACGATAAAAATATAAAAAGTATGATTAGTTCAATACAAATGACTTTAAACGATATTTAGCGGAATTATCACCATTTTTTACCAAATTTTTTCACAAATTTTTTTTCTATTTTTTGTGTTCACCCAAATGTATTGTAAATACGTGTTTTAGATGTAAAATAATGTGAACTTAACGATAAAAATATAAAAAGTATGATTAGTTCAATACAAATGACTTTAAACGATATTTAGCGGAATTATCACCATTTTTTACCCAATTTTTTCCCAAATTTTTTTTCTATTTTTTGTATTCACCCAAATGTATTGTAAACACGTGTTTTAGATGTAAAATAATGTGAACTTAACGTTAAAAATATAAAAAGTATGATTAGTTTAATAGAAATGACTTAAGACGATATTTAGCGGATTCATCACCTGTATTTCAAAATTTTTTTACGACCTTTTATATTCACCCAAATGTATTGTAAATACGTGTTTTAGATGTAAAAAAATGTGAACTTAACGTTAAAAATATAAAAAGTATGATTAGTTTAATAGAAATGACTTAAGACGATATTTAGCGGATTCATCAGCTGTATTTCAAAATTTTTTTACGACCTTTTATACTCACCCAAATGTATTGTAAATACGTGTTTTAGATGTAAAATAATGTGAACTTAACGATAAAAATATAAAAAGTATGATTAGTTTAATACAAATGACTTTAAACGATATTTAGCGGAATTATCACCATTTTTTACCAAATTTTTTCCCAAATTTTTTTTCTATTTTTTGTATTCATCCAAATGTATTGTAAACACGTGTTTTAGATGTAAAATAATGTGAACTTAACGTTAAAAATATAAAAAGTATGATTAGTTTAATAGAAATGACTTAAGACGATATTTAGCGGATTCATCACCTGTATTTCAAAATTTTTTTACGACCTTTTATATTCACCCAAATGTATTGTAAAGACGTGTTTTAGATGTAAAATAATGTGAACTTAACGATAAAAATATAAAAAGTATGATTAGTTCAATACAAATGACTTTAAACGATATTTAGCGGAATTATCACCATTTTTTACCAAATTTTTTCCCAAATTTTTTTTCTATTTTTTGTATTCACCCAAATGTATTGTAAATACGTGTTTTAGATGTAAAATAATGTGAACTTAACGATAAAAATATAAAAAGTATGATTAGTTCAATACAAATGACTTTAAACGATATTTAGCGGAATTATCACCATTTTTTACCCAATTTTTTCCCAAATTTTTTTTCTATTTTTTATATTCATCCAAATGTATTGTAAACACGTGTTTTAGATGTAAAATAATGTGAACTTAACGTTAAAAATATAAAAAGTATGATTAGTTTAATAGAAATGACTTAAGACGATATTTAGCGGATTCATCACCTGTATTTCAAAATTTTTTTACGACCTTTTATATTCACCCAAATGTATTGTAAAGACGTGTTTTAGATGTAAAATAATGTGAACTTAACGATAAAAATATAAAAAGTATGATTAGTTCAATACAAATGACTTTAAACGATATTTAGCGGAATTATCACCATTTTTTACCAAATTTTTTCCCAAATTTTTTTTCTATTTTTTGTATTCACCCAAATGTATTGTAAGTACGTGTTTTAGATGTAAAATAATGTGAACTTAACGATAAAAATATAAAAAGTATGATTAGTTCAATACAAATGACTTTAAACGATATTTAGCGGAGTTATCACCATTTTTTACCAAATTTTTTTTCTTTATTTTTGTATTCACCCAAATGTATTGTAAACACGTGTTTTAGATGTAAAATAATGTGAACTTAACGTTAAAAATATAAAAAGTATGATTAGTTGAATAGAAATGACTTAAGACGATATTTAGCGGATTCATCAGCTGTATTTCAAAATTTTTTTACGACCTTTTATATTCACCCAAATGTATTGTAAATACGTGTTTTAGATGTAAAATAATGTGAACTTAACGATAAAAATATAAAAAGTATGATTAGTTTAATACAAATGACTTTAATCGATATTTAGCGGAATTATCACCATTTTTTACCAAATTTTTTTTCTATTTTTTGTATTCACCCAAATGTATTGTAAATACGTGTTTTAGATGTAAAATAATGTGAACTTAACGTTAAAAATATAAAAAGTATGATTAGTTTAATAGAAATGACTTAAGACGATATTTAGCGGATTCATCACCTGTATTTCAAAATTTTTTTACGACCTTTTATATTCACCCAAATGTATTGTAAATACGTGTTTTAGATGTAAAATAATGTGAACTTAACGTTAAAAATATAAAAAGTATGATTAGTTTAATAGAAATGACTTAAGACGATATTTAGCGGATTCATCAGCTGTATTTCAAAATTTTTTTACGACCTTTTATACTCACCCAAATGTATTGTAAATACGTGTTTTAGATGTAAAATAATGTGAACTTAACGATAAAAATATAAAAAGTATGATTAGTTTAATACAAATGACTTTAAACGATATTTAGCGGAATTATCACCATTTTTTACCAAATTTTTTCCCAAATTTTTTTTCTATTTTTTGTATTCATCCAAATGTATTGTAAACACGTGTTTTAGATGTAAAATAATGTGAACTTAACGTTAAAAATATAAAAAGTATGATTAGTTTAATAGAAATGACTTAAGACGATATTTAGCGGATTCATCACCTGTATTTCAAAATTTTTTTACGACCTTTTATATACACCCAAATGTATTGTAAAGACGTGTTTTAGATGTAAAATAATGTGAACTTAACGATAAAAATATAAAAAGTATGATTAGTTCAATACAAATGACTTTAAACGATATTTAGCGGAATTATCACCATTTTTTACCAAATTTTTTCCCAAATTTTTTCCCAAATTTTTTTTCTATTTTTTGTATTCACCCAAATGTATTGTAAATACGTGTTTTAGATGTAAAATAATGTGAACTTAACGATAAAAATATAAAAAGTATGATTAGTTCAATACAAATGACTTTAAACGATATTTAGCGGAATTATCACCATTTTTTACCCAATTTTTTCCCAAATTTTTTTTCTATTTTTTGTATTCATCCAAATGTATTGTAAACACGTGTTTTAGATGTAAAATAATGTGAACTTAACGTTAAAAATATAAAAAGTATGATTAGTTTAATAGAAATGACTTAAGACGATATTTAGCGGATTCATCACCTGTATTTCAAAATTTTTTTACGACCTTTTATATTCACCCAAATGTATTGTAAAGACGTGTTTTAGATGTAAAATAATGTGAACTTAACGATAAAAATATAAAAAGTATGATTAGTTCAATACAAATGACTTTAAACGATATTTAGCGGAATTATCACCATTTTTTACCAAATTTTTTCCCAAATTTTTTTTCTATTTTTTGTATTCACCCAAATGTATTGTAAGTACGTGTTTTAGATGTAAAATAATGTGAACTTAACGATAAAAATATAAAAAGTATGATTAGTTCAATACAAATGACTTTAAACGATATTTAGCGGAGTTATCACCATTTTTTACCAAATTTTTTTTCTTTATTTTTGTATTCACCCAAATGTATTGTAAACACGTGTTTTAGATGTAAAATAATGTGAACTTAACGTTAAAAATATAAAAAGTATGATTAGTTGAATAGAAATGACTTAAGACGATATTTAGCGGATTCATCAGCTGTATTTCAAAATTTTTTTACGACCTTTTATATTCACCCAAATGTATTGTAAATACGTGTTTTAGATGTAAAATAATGTGAACTTAACGATAAAAATATAAAAAGTATGATTAGTTTAATACAAATGACTTTAAACGATATTTAGCGGAATTATCACCATTTTTTACCAAATTTTTTTTCTATTTTTTGTATTCACCCAAATGTATTGTAAATACGTGTTTTATATGTAAAATAATGTGAACTTAACGATAAAAATATAAAAAGTATGATTAGTTCAATACAAATGACTTTAAACGATATTTAGCGGAATTATCACCATTTTTTACCCAATTTTTTCCCAAATTTTTTTTCTATTTTTTGTATTCATCCAAATGTATTGTAAACACGTGTTTTAGATGTAAAATAATGTGAACTTAACGTTAAAAATATAAAAAGTATGATTAGTTTAATAGAAATGACTTAAGACGATATTTAGCGGATTCATCACCTGTATTTCAAAATTTTTTTACGACCTTTTATATTCACCCAAATGTATTGTAAAGACGTGTTTTAGATGTAAAATAATGTGAACTTAACGATAAAAATATAAAAAGTATGATTAGTTCAATACAAATGACTTTAAACGATATTTAGCGGAATTATCACCATTTTTTACCAAATTTTTTCCCAAATTTTTTTTCTATTTTTTGTATTCACCCAAATGTATTGTAAGTACGTGTTTTAGATGTAAAATAATGTGAACTTAACGATAAAAATATAAAAAGTATGATTAGTTCAATACAAATGACTTTAAACGATATTTAGCGGAGTTATCACCATTTTTTACCAAATTTTTTTTCTTTATTTTTGTATTCACCCAAATGTATTGTAAACACGTGTTTTAGATGTAAAATAATGTGAACTTAACGTTAAAAATATAAAAAGTATGATTAGTTGAATAGAAATGACTTAAGACGATATTTAGCGGATTCATCAGCTGTATTTCAAAATTTTTTTACGACCTTTTATATTCACCCAAATGTATTGTAAATACGTGTTTTAGATGTAAAATAATGTGAACTTAACGATAAAAATATAAAAAGTATGATTAGTTTAATACAAATGACTTTAAACGATATTTAGCGGAATTATCACCATTTTTTACCAAATTTTTTTTCTATTTTTTGTATTCACCCAAATGTATTGTAAATACGTGTTTTAGATGTAAAATAATGTGAACTTAACGATAAAAATATAAAAAGTATGATTAGTTCAATACAAATGACTTTAAACGATATTTAGCGGAATTATCACCATTTTTTACCAAATTTTTTCCCAAATTTTTTTTCTATTTTTTGTATTCACCCAAATGTATTGTAAATACGTGTTTTAGATGTAAAATAATGTGAACTTAACGATAAAAATATAAAAAGTATGATTAGTTCAATACAAATGACTTTAAACGATATTTAGCGGAATTATCACCATTTTTTACCAAATTTTTTTTCTATTTTTTGTATTCACCCAAATGTATTGTAAACACGTGTTTTAGATGTAAAATAATGTGAACTTAACGTTAAAAATATAAAAAATATGATTAGTTTAATAGAAATGACTTAAGACGATATTTAGCGGATTCATCAGCTGTATTTCAAAATTTTTTTACGACCTTTTATATTCACCCACATGTATTGTAAATACGTGTTTTAGATGTAAAATAATGTGAACTTAACGATGAAAATATAAAAAGTATGATTAGTTTAATACAAATGACTTTAAACGATATTTAGCGGAATTATCACCATTTTTTACCAAATTTTTTCCCAAATTTTTTTTCTATTTTTTGTATTCACCCAAATGTATTGTAAATACGTGTTTTAGATGTAAAATAATGTGAACTTAACGATAAAAATATAAAAAGTATGATTAGTTCAATACAAATGACTTTAAACGATATTTAGCGGAATTATCACCATTTTTTACCCAATTTTTTCCCAAATTTTTTTTCTATTTTTTGTGTTCATCCAAATGTATTGTAAACACGTGTTTTAGATGTAAAATAATGTGAACTTAACGTTAAAAATATAAAAAGTATGATTAGTTTAATAGAAATGACTTAAGACGATATTTAGCGGATTCATCACCTGTATTTCAAAATTTTTTTACGACCTTTTATATTCACCCAAATGTATTGTAAAGACGTGTTTTAGATGTAAAATAATGTGAACTTAACGATAAAAATATTAAAAGTATGATTGGTTCAATACAAATGACTTTAAACGATATTTAGCGGAATTATCACCATTTTTTACCAAATTTTTTCCCAAATTTTTTTTCTATTTTTTGTATTCACCCAAATGTATTGTAAATACGTGTTTTAGATGTAAAATAATGTGAACTTAACGATAAAAATATAAAAAGTATGTTTAGTTCAATACAAATGACTTTAAACGATATTTAGCGGAATTATCACCATTTTTTACCCAATTTTTTCCCTAATTTTTTTTCTATTTTTTGTATTCATCCAAATGTATTGTAAACACGTGTTTTAGATGTAAAATAATGTGAACTTAACGTTAAAAATATAAAAAGTATGATTAGTTTAATAGAAATGACTTAAGACGATATTTAGCGGATTCATCACCTGTATTTCAAAATTTTTTTACGACCTTTTATATTCACCCAAATGTATTGTAAAGACGTGTTTTAGATGTAAAATAATGTGAACTTAACGATAAAAATATAAAAAGTATGATTAGTTCAATACAAATGACTTTAAACGATATTTAGCGGAATTATCACCATTTTTTACCAAATTTTTTCCCAAATTTTTTTTCTATTTTTTGTATTCACCCAAATGTATTGTAAGTACGTGTTTTAGATGTAAAATAATGTGAACTTAACGATAAAAATATAAAAAGTATGATTAGTTCAATACAAATGACTTTAAACGATATTTAGCGGAGTTATCACCATTTTTTACCAAATTTTTTTTCTTTATTTTTGTATTCACCCAAATGTATTGTAAACACGTGTTTTAGATGTAAAATAATGTGAACTTAACGTTAAAAATATAAAAAGTATGATTAGTTGAATAGAAATGACTTAAGACGATATTTAGCGGATTCATCAGCTGTATTTCAAAATTTTTTTACGACCTTTTATATTCACCCAAATGTATTGTAAATACGTGTTTTAGATGTAAAATAATGTGAACTTAACGATAAAAATATAAAAAGTATGATTAGTTTAATACAAATGACTTTAAACGATATTTAGCGGAATTATCACCATTTTTTACCAAATTTTTTTTCTATTTTTTGTATTCACCCAAATGTATTGTAAATACGTGTTTTAGATGTAAAATAATGTGAACTTAACGATAAAAATATAAAAAGTATGATTAGTTCAATACAAATGACTTTAAACGATATTTAGCGGAATTATCACCATTTTTTACCAAATTTTTTCCCAAATTTTTTTTCTATTTTTTGTATTCACCCAAATGTATTGTAAATACGTGTTTTAGATGTAAAATAATGTGAACTTAACGATAAAAATATAAAAAGTATGATTAGTTCAATACAAATGACTTTAAACGATATTTAGCGGAATTATCACCATTTTTTACCAAATTTTTTTTCTATTTTTTGTATTCACCCAAATGTATTGTAAACACGTGTTTTAGATGTAAAATAATGTGAACTTAACGTTAAAAATATAAAAAATATGATTAGTTTAATAGAAATGACTTAAGACGATATTTAGCGGATTCATCAGCTGTATTTCAAAATTTTTTTACGACCTTTTATATTCACCCACATGTATTGTAAATACGTGTTTTAGATGTAAAATAATGTGAACTTAACGATGAAAATATAAAAAGTATGATTAGTTTAATACAAATGACTTTAAACGATATTTAGCGGAATTATCACCATTTTTTACCAAATTTTTTCCCAAATTTTTTTTCTATTTTTTGTATTCACCCAAATGTATTGTAAATACGTGTTTTAGATGTAAAATAATGTGAACTTAACGATAAAAATATAAAAAGTATGATTAGTTCAATACAAATGACTTTAAACGATATTTAGCGGAATTATCACCATTTTTTACCCAATTTTTTCCCAAATTTTTTTTCTATTTTTTGTATTCATCCAAATGTATTGTAAACACGTGTTTTAGATGTAAAATAATGTGAACTTAACGTTAAAAATATAAAAAGTATGATTAGTTTAATAGAAATGACTTAAGACGATATTTAGCGGATTCATCACCTGTATTTCAAAATTTTTTTACGACCTTTTATATTCACCCAAATGTATTGTAAAGACGTGTTTTAGATGTAAAATAATGTGAACTTAACGATAAAAATATTAAAAGTATGATTGGTTCAATACAAATGACTTTAAACGATATTTAGCGGAATTATCACCATTTTTTACCAAATTTTTTCCCAAATTTTTTTTCTATTTTTTGTATTCACCCAAATGTATTGTAAATACGTGTTTTAGATGTAAAATAATGTGAACTTAACGATAAAAATATAAAAAGTATGTTTAGTTCAATACAAATGACTTTAAACGATATTTAGCGGAATTATCACCATTTTTTACCCAATTTTTTCCCAAATTTTTTTTCTATTTTTTGTATTCATCCAAATGTATTGTAAACACGTGTTTTAGATGTAAAATAATGTGAACTTAACGTTAAAAATATAAAAAGTATGATTAGTTTAATAGAAATGACTTAAGACGATATTTAGCGGATTCATCACCTGTATTTCAAAATTTTTTTACGACCTTTTATATTCACCCAAATGTATTGTAAAGACGTGTTTTAGATGTAAAATAATGTGAACTTAACGATAAAAATATAAAAAGTATGATTAGTTCAATACAAATGACTTTCAACGATATTTAGCGGAATTATCACCATTTTTTACCAAATTTTTTTTCTATTTTTTGTATTCACCCAAATGTATTGTAAACACGTGTTTTAGATGTAAAATAATGTGAACTTAACGTTAAAAATATAAAAAATATGATTAGTTTAATAGAAATGACTTAAGACGATATTTAGCGGATTCATCACCTGTATTTCAAAATTTTTTTACGACCTTTTATATTCACCCAAATGTATTGTAAATACGTGTTTTAGATGTAAAATAATGTGAACTTAACGATAAAAATATAAAAAGTATGATTAGTTCAATACAAATGACTTTAAACGATATTTAGCGGAATTATCACCATTTTTTACCAAATTTTTTCCCAAATTTTTTTTCTATTTTTTGTGTTCACCCAAATGTATTGTAAATACGTGTTTTAGATGTAAAATAATGTGAACTTAACGATAAAAATATAAAAAGTATGATTAGTTCAATACAAATGACTTTAAACGATATTTAGCGGAATTATCACCATTTTTTACCCAATTTTTTCCCAAATTTTTTTTCTATTTTTTGTATTCACCCAAATGTATTGTAAACACGTGTTTTAGATGTAAAATAATGTGAACTTAACGTTAAAAATATAAAAAGTATGATTAGTTGAATAGAAATGACTTAAGACGATATTTAGCGGATTCATCAGCTGTATTTCAAAATTTTTTTACGACCTTTTATATTCACCCAAATGTATTGTAAATACGTGTTTTAGATGTAAAATAATGTGAATTTAACGTTAAAAATATAAAAAGTATGATTAGTTTAATAGAAATGACTTAAGACGATATTTAGCGGATTCATCAGCTGTATTTCAAAATTTTTTTACGACCTTTTATATTCACCCAAATGTATTGTAAATACGTGTTTTAGATGTAAAATAATGTGAACTTAACGATAAAAATATAAAAAGTATGATTAGTTTAATACAAATGACTTTAAACGATATTTAGCGGAATTATCACCATTTTTTACCAAATTTTTTTTCTATTTTTTGTATTCACCCAAATGTATTGTAAATACGTGTTTTAGATGTAAAATAATGTGAACTTAACGATAAAAATATAAAAAGTATGATTAGTTCAATACAAATGACTTTAAACGATATTTAGCGGAATTATCACCATTTTTTACCAAATTTTTTTTCTATTTTTTGTATTCACCCAAATGTATTGTAAATACGTGTTTTAGATGTAAAATAATGTGAACTTAACGTTAAAAATATAAAAAATATGATTAGTTTAATAGAAATGACTTAAGACGATATTTAGCGGATTCATCAGCTGTATTTCAAAATTTTTTTACGACCTTTTATATTCACCCAAATGTATTGTAAATACGTGTTTTAGATGTAAAATAATGTGAACTTAACGATGAAAATATAAAAAGTATGATTAGTTTAATACAAATGACTTTAAACGATATTTAGCGGAATTATCACCATTTTTTACCAAATTTTTTCCCAAATTTTTTTTCTATTTTTTGTATTCACCCAAATGTATTGTAAATACGTGTTTTAGATGTAAAATAATGTGAACTTAACGATAAAAATATAAAAAGTATGATTAGTTCAATACAAATGACTTTAAACGATATTTAGCGGAATTGTCACCATTTTTTACCCAATTTTTTCCCAAATTTTTTTTCTATTTTTTGTATTCATCCAAATGTATTGTAAACACGTGTTTTAGATGTAAAATAATGTGAACTTAACGTTAAAAATATAAAAAGTATGATTAGTTTAATAGAAATGACTTAAGACGATATTTAGCGGATTCATCACCTGTATTTCAAAATTTTTTTACGACCTTTTATATTCACCCAAATGTATTGTAAAGACGTGTTTTAGATGTAAAATAATGTGAACTTAACGATAAAAATATTAAAAGTATGATTGGTTCAATACAAATGACTTTAAACGATATTTAGCGGAATTATCACCATTTTTTACCAAATTTTTTCCCAAATTTTTTTTCTATTTTTTGTATTCACCCAAATGTATTGTAAATACGTGTTTTAGATGTAAAATAATGTGAACTTAACGATAAAAATATAAAAAGTATGATTAGTTCAATACAAATGACTTTAAACGATATTTAGCGGAATTATCACCATTTTTTACCCAATTTTTTCCCAAATTTTTTTTCTATTTTTTGTATTCATCCAAATGTATTGTAAACACGTGTTTTAGATGTAAAATAATGTGAACTTAACGATAAAAATATAAAAAGTATGATTAGTTCAATACAAATGACTTTAAACGATATTTAGCGGAATTATCACCATTTTTTACCCAATTTTTTCCCAAATTTTTTTTCTATTTTTTGTATTCATCCAAATGTATTGTAAACACGTGTTTTACATGTAAAATAATGTGAACTTAACGTTAAAAATATAAAAAGTATGATTAGTTTAATAGAAATGACTTAAGACGATATTTAGCGGATTCATCACCTGTATTTCAAAATTTTTTTACGACCTTTTATATTCACCCAAATGTATTGTAAAGACGTGTTTTAGATGTAAAATAATGTGAACTTAACGATAAAAATATAAAAAGTATGATTAGTTCAATACAAATGACTTTAAACGATATTTAGCGGAATTATCACCATTTTTTACCAAATTTTTTCCCAAATTTTTTTTCTATTTTTTGTATTCACCCAAATGTATTGTAAATACGTTTTTTAGATGTAAAATAATGTGAACTTAACGTTAAAAATATAAAAAGTATGATTAGTTTAATAGAAATGACTTAAGACGATATTTAGCGGATTCATCACCTGTATTTCAAAATTTTTTTACGACCTTTTATATTCACCCAAATGTATTGTAAATACGTGTTTTAGATGTAAAATAATGTGAACTTAACGTTAAAAATATAAAAAGTATGATTAGTTTAATAGAAATGACTTAAGACGATATTTAGCGGATTCATCAGCTGTATTTCAAAATTTTTTTACGACCTTTTATATTCACCCAAATGTATTGTAAATACGTGTTTTAGATGTAAAATAATGTGAACTTAACGATAAAAATATAAAAAGTATGATTAGTTTAATACAAATGACTTTAAACGATATTTAGCGGAATTATCACCATTTTTTACCAAATTTTTTCCCAAATTTTTTCCCAAATTTTTTTTCTATTTTTTGTATTCACCCAAATGTATTGTAAATACGTGTTTTAGATGTAAAATAATGTGAACTTAACGATAAAAATATAAAAAGTATGTTTAGTTCAATACAAATGACTTTAAACGATATTTAGCGGAATTATCACCATTTTTTACCCAATTTTTTCCCAAATTTTTTTTCTATTTTTTGTATTCATCCAAATGTATTGTAAACACGTGTTTTAGATGTAAAATAATGTGAACTTAACGTTAAAAATATAAAAAGTATGATTAGTTTAATAGAAATGACTTAAGACGATATTTAGCGGATTCATCACCTGTATTTCAAAATTTTTTTACGACCTTTTATATTCACCCAAATGTATTGTAAAGACGTGTTTTAGATGTAAAATAATGTGAACTTAACGATAAAAATATAAAAAGTATGATTAGTTCAATACAAATGACTTTCAACGATATTTAGCGGAATTATCACCATTTTTTACCAAATTTTTTTTCTATTTTTTGTATTCACCCAAATGTATTGTAAATACGTGTTTTAGATGTAAAATAATGTGAACTTAACGTTAAAAATATAAAAAATATGATTAGTTTAATAGAAATGACTTAAGACGATATTTAGCGGATTCATCACCTGTATTTCAAAATTTTTTTACGACCTTTTATATTCACCCAAATGTATTGTAAATACGTGTTTTAGATGTAAAATAATGTGAACTTAACGATAAAAATATAAAAAGTATGATTAGTTCAATACAAATGACTTTAAACGATATTTAGCGGAATTATCACCATTTTTTACCAAATTTTTTCCCAAATTTTTTTTCTATTTTTTGTATTCACCCAAATGTATTGTAAATACGTGTTTTAGATGTAAAATAATGTGAACTTAACGATAAAAATATAAAAAGTATGATTAGTTCAATACAAATGACTTTAAACGATATTTAGCGGAATTGTCACCATTTTTTACCCAATTTTTTCCCAAATTTTTTTTCTATTTTTTGTATTCATCCAAATGTATTGTAAACACGTGTTTTAGATGTAAAATAATGTGAACTTAACGTTAAAAATATAAAAAGTATGATTAGTTTAATAGAAATGACTTAAGACGATATTTAGCGGATTCATCACCTGTATTTCAAAATTTTTTTACGACCTTTTATATTCACCCAAATGTATTGTAAAGACGTGTTTTAGATGTAAAATAATGTGAACTTAACGATAAAAATATTAAAAGTATGATTGGTTCAATACAAATGACTTTAAACGATATTTAGCGGAATTATCACCATTTTTTACCAAATTTTTTCCCAAATTTTTTTTCTATTTTTTGTATTCACCCAAATGTATTGTAAATACGTGTTTTAGATGTAAAATAATGTGAACTTAACGATAAAAATATAAAAAGTATGATTAGTTCAATACAAATGACTTTAAACGATATTTAGCGGAATTATCACCATTTTTTACCCAATTTTTTCCCAAATTTTTTTTCTATTTTTTGTATTCATCCAAATGTATTGTAAACACGTGTTTTAGATGTAAAATAATGTGAACTTAACGATAAAAATATAAAAAGTATGATTAGTTCAATACAAATGACTTTAAACGATATTTAGCGGAATTATCACCATTTTTTACCCAATTTTTTCCCAAATTTTTTTTCTATTTTTTGTATTCATCCAAATGTATTGTAAACACGTGTTTTACATGTAAAATAATGTGAACTTAACGTTAAAAATATAAAAAGTATGATTAGTTTAATAGAAATGACTTAAGACGATATTTAGCGGATTCATCACCTGTATTTCAAAATTTTTTTACGACCTTTTATATTCACCCAAATGTATTGTAAAGACGTGTTTTAGATGTAAAATAATGTGAACTTAACGATAAAAATATAAAAAGTATGATTAGTTCAATACAAATGACTTTAAACGATATTTAGCGGAATTATCACCATTTTTTACCAAATTTTTTCCCAAATTTTTTTTCTATTTTTTGTATTCACCCAAATGTATTGTAAATACGTTTTTTAGATGTAAAATAATGTGAACTTAACGTTAAAAATATAAAAAGTATGATTAGTTTAATAGAAATGACTTAAGACGATATTTAGCGGATTCATCACCTGTATTTCAAAATTTTTTTACGACCTTTTATATTCACCCAAATGTATTGTAAATACGTGTTTTAGATGTAAAATAATGTGAACTTAACGTTAAAAATATAAAAAGTATGATTAGTTTAATAGAAATGACTTAAGACGATATTTAGCGGATTCATCAGCTGTATTTCAAAATTTTTTTACGACCTTTTATATTCACCCAAATGTATTGTAAATACGTGTTTTAGATGTAAAATAATGTGAACTTAACGATAAAAATATAAAAAGTATGTTTAGTTCAATACAAATGACTTTAAACGATATTTAGCGGAATTATCACCATTTTTTACCAAATTTTTTCCCAAATTTTTTTTCTATTTTTTGTATTCACCCAAATGTATTGTAAATACGTGTTTTAGATGTAAAATAATGTGAACTTAACGATAAAAATATAAAAAGTATGATTAGTTCAATACAAATGACTTTAAACGATATTTAGCGGAATTATCACCATTTTTTACCCAATTTTTTCCCAAATTTTTTTTCTATTTTTTGTATTCACCCAAATGTATTGTAAACACGTGTTTTAGATGTAAAATAATGTGAACTTAACGTTAAAAATATAAAAAGTATGATTAGTTGAATAGAAATGACTTAAGACGATATTTAGCGGATTCATCAGCTGTATTTCAAAATTTTTTTACGACCTTTTATATTCACCCAAATGTATTGTAAATACGTGTTTTAGATGTAAAATAATGTGAATTTAACGTTAAAAATATAAAAAGTATGATTAGTTTAATAGAAATGACTTAAGACGATATTTAGCGGATTCATCAGCTGTATTTCAAAATTTTTTTACGACCTTTTATATTCACCCAAATGTATTGTAAATACGTGTTTTAGATGTAAAATAATGTGAACTTAACGATAAAAATATAAAAAGTATGATTAGTTTAATACAAATGACTTTAAACGATATTTAGCGGAATTATCACCATTTTTTACCAAATTTTTTTTCTATTTTTTGTATTCACCCAAATGTATTGTAAATACGTGTTTTAGATGTAAAATAATGTGAACTTAACGATAAAAATATAAAAAGTATGATTAGTTCAATACAAATGACTTTAAACGATATTTAGCGGAATTATCACCATTTTTTACCAAATTTTTTTTCTATTTTTTGTATTCACCCAAATGTATTGTAAACACGTGTTTTAGATGTAAAATAATGTGAACTTAACGTTAAAAATATAAAAAATATGATTAGTTTAATAGAAATGACTTAAGACGATATTTAGCGGATTCATCAGCTGTATTTCAAAATTTTTTTACGACCTTTTATATTCACCCAAATGTATTGTAAATACGTGTTTTAGATGTAAAATAATGTGAACTTAACGATGAAAATATAAAAAGTATGATTAGTTTAATACAAATGACTTTAAACGATATTTAGCGGAATTATCACCATTTTTTACCAAATTTTTTCCCAAATTTTTTTTCTATTTTTTGTATTCACCCAAATGTATTGTAAATACGTGTTTTAGATGTAAAATAATGTGAACTTAACGATAAAAATATAAAAAGTATGATTAGTTCAATACAAATGACTTTAAACGATATTTAGCGGAATTGTCACCATTTTTTACCCAATTTTTTCCCAAATTTTTTTTCTATTTTTTGTATTCATCCAAATGTATTGTAAACACGTGTTTTAGATGTAAAATAATGTGAACTTAACGTTAAAAATATAAAAAGTATGATTAGTTTAATAGAAATGACTTAAGACGATATTTAGCGGATTCATCACCTGTATTTCAAAATTTTTTTACGACCTTTTATATTCACCCAAATGTATTGTAAAGACGTGTTTTAGATGTAAAATAATGTGAACTTAACGATAAAAATATTAAAAGTATGATTGGTTCAATACAAATGACTTTAAACGATATTTAGCGGAATTATCACCATTTTTTACCAAATTTTTTCCCAAATTTTTTTTCTATTTTTTGTATTCACCCAAATGTATTGTAAATACGTGTTTTAGATGTAAAATAATGTGAACTTAACGATAAAAATATAAAAAGTATGATTAGTTCAATACAAATGACTTTAAACGATATTTAGCGGAATTATCACCATTTTTTACCCAATTTTTTCCCAAATTTTTTTTCTATTTTTTGTATTCATCCAAATGTATTGTAAACACGTGTTTTAGATGTAAAATAATGTGAACTTAACGATAAAAATATAAAAAGTATGATTAGTTCAATACAAATGACTTTAAACGATATTTAGCGGAATTATCACCATTTTTTACCCAATTTTTTCCCAAATTTTTTTTCTATTTTTTGTATTCATCCAAATGTATTGTAAACACGTGTTTTACATGTAAAATAATGTGAACTTAACGTTAAAAATATAAAAAGTATGATTAGTTTAATAGAAATGACTTAAGACGATATTTAGCGGATTCATCACCTGTATTTCAAAATTTTTTTACGACCTTTTATATTCACCCAAATGTATTGTAAAGACGTGTTTTAGATGTAAAATAATGTGAACTTAACGATAAAAATATAAAAAGTATGATTAGTTCAATACAAATGACTTTAAACGATATTTAGCGGAATTATCACCATTTTTTACCAAATTTTTTTTCTATTTTTTGTATTCACCCAAATGTATTGTAAACACGTGTTTTAGATGTAAAATAATGTGAACTTAACGTTAAAAATATAAAAAATATGATTAGTTTAATAGAAATGACTTAAGACGATATTTAGCGGATTCATCACCTGTATTTCAAAATTTTTTTACGACCTTTTATATTCACCCAAATGTATTGTAAATACGTGTTTTAGATGTAAAATAATGTGAACTTAACGATAAAAATATAAAAAGTATGATTAGTTCAATACAAATGACTTTAAACGATATTTAGCGGAATTATCACCATTTTTTACCAAATTTTTTCCCAAATTTTTTTTCTATTTTTTGTATTCACCCAAATGTATTGTAAATACGTGTTTTAGATGTAAAATAATGTGAACTTAACGATAAAAATATAAAAAGTATGATTAGTTCAATACAAATGACTTTAAACGATATTTAGCGGAATTGTCACCATTTTTTACCCAATTTTTTCCCAAATTTTTTTTCTATTTTTTGTATTCATCCAAATGTATTGTAAACACGTGTTTTAGATGTAAAATAATGTGAACTTAACGTTAAAAATATAAAAAGTATGATTAGTTTAATAGAAATGACTTAAGACGATATTTAGCGGATTCATCACCTGTATTTCAAAATTTTTTTACGACCTTTTATATTCACCCAAATGTATTGTAAAGACGTGTTTTAGATGTAAAATAATGTGAACTTAACGATAAAAATATTAAAAGTATGATTGGTTCAATACAAATGACTTTAAACGATATTTAGCGGAATTATCACCATTTTTTACCAAATTTTTTCCCAAATTTTTTTTCTATTTTTTGTATTCACCCAAATGTATTGTAAATACGTGTTTTAGATGTAAAATAATGTGAACTTAACGATAAAAATATAAAAAGTATGATTAGTTCAATACAAATGACTTTAAACGATATTTAGCGGAATTATCACCATTTTTTACCCAATTTTTTCCCAAATTTTTTTTCTATTTTTTGTATTCATCCAAATGTATTGTAAACACGTGTTTTAGATGTAAAATAATGTGAACTTAACGATAAAAATATAAAAAGTATGATTAGTTCAATACAAATGACTTTAAACGATATTTAGCGGAATTATCACCATTTTTTACCCAATTTTTTCCCAAATTTTTTTTCTATTTTTTGTATTCATCCAAATGTATTGTAAACACGTGTTTTACATGTAAAATAATGTGAACTTAACGTTAAAAATATAAAAAGTATGATTAGTTTAATAGAAATGACTTAAGACGATATTTAGCGGATTCATCACCTGTATTTCAAAATTTTTTTACGACCTTTTATATTCACCCAAATGTATTGTAAAGACGTGTTTTAGATGTAAAATAATGTGAACTTAACGATAAAAATATAAAAAGTATGATTAGTTCAATACAAATGACTTTAAACGATATTTAGCGGAATTATCACCATTTTTTACCAAATTTTTTCCCAAATTTTTTTTCTATTTTTTGTATTCACCCAAATGTATTGTAAATACGTTTTTTAGATGTAAAATAATGTGAACTTAACGTTAAAAATATAAAAAGTATGATTAGTTTAATAGAAATGACTTAAGACGATATTTAGCGGATTCATCACCTGTATTTCAAAATTTTTTTACGACCTTTTATATTCACCCAAATGTATTGTAAATACGTGTTTTAGATGTAAAATAATGTGAACTTAACGTTAAAAATATAAAAAGTATGATTAGTTTAATAGAAATGACTTAAGACGATATTTAGCGGATTCATCAGCTGTATTTCAAAATTTTTTTACGACCTTATATATTCACCCAAATGTATTGTAAATACGTGTTTTAGATGTAAAATAATGTGAACTTAACGATAAAAATATAAAAAGTATGTTTAGTTCAATACAAATGACTTTAAACGATATTTAGCGGAATTATCACCATTTTTTACCAAATTTTTTCCCAAATTTTTTTTCTATTTTTTGTATTCACCCAAATGTATTGTAAATACGTGTTTTAGATGTAAAATAATGTGAACTTAACGATAAAAATATAAAAAGTATGATTAGTTCAATACAAATGACTTTAAACGATATTTAGCGGAATTGTCACCATTTTTTACCCAATTTTTTCCCAAATTTTTTTTCTATTTTTTGTATTCATCCAAATGTATTGTAAACACGTGTTTTAGATGTAAAATAATGTGAACTTAACGTTAAAAATATAAAAAGTATGATTAGTTTAATAGAAATGACTTAAGACGATATTTAGCGGATTCATCACCTGTATTTCAAAATTTTTTTACGACCTTTTATATTCACCTAAATGTATTGTAAAGACGTGTTTTAGATGTAAAATAATGTGAACTTAACGATAAAAATATTAAAAGTATGATTGGTTCAATACAAATGACTTTAAACGATATTTAGCGGAATTATCACCATTTTTTACCAAATTTTTTCCCAAATTTTTTTTCTATTTTTTGTATTCACCCAAATGTATTGTAAATACGTGTTTTAGATGTAAAATAATGTGAACTTAACGATAAAAATATAAAAAGTATGATTAGTTCAATACAAATGACTTTAAACGATATTTAGCGGAATTATCACCATTTTTTACCCAATTTTTTCCCAAATTTTTTTTCTATTTTTTGTATTCATCCAAATGTATTGTAAACACGTGTTTTAGATGTAAAATAATGTGAACTTAACGATAAAAATATAAAGAGTATGATTAGTTCAATACAAATGACTTTAAACGATATTTAGCGGAATTATCACCATTTTTTACCCAATTTTTTCCCAAATTTTTTTTCTATTTTTTGTATTCATCCAAATGTATTGTAAACACGTGTTTTACATGTAAAATAATGTGAACTTAACGTTAAAAATATAAAAAGTATGATTAGTTTAATAGAAATGACTTAAGACGATATTTAGCGGATTCATCACCTGTATTTCAAAATTTTTTTACGACCTTTTATATTCACCCAAATGTATTGTAAAGACGTGTTATAGATGTAAAATAATGTGAACTTAACGATAAAAATATAAAAAGTATGATTAGTTCAATACAAATGACTTTAAACGATATTTAGCGGAATTATCACCATTTTTTACCAAATTTTTTCCCAAATTTTTTTTCTATTTTTTGTATTCACCCAAATGTATTGTAAATACGTTTTTTAGATGTAAAATAATGTGAACTTAACGTTAAAAATATAAAAAGTATGATTAGTTTAATAGAAATGACTTAAGACGATATTTAGCGGATTCATCACCTGTATTTCAAAATTTTTTTACGACCTTTTATATTCACCCAAATGTATTGTAAATACGTGTTTTAGATGTAAAATAATGTGAACTTAACGTTAAAAATATAAAAAGTATGATTAGTTTAATAGAAATGACTTAAGACGATATTTAGCGGATTCATCAGCTGTATTTCAAAATTTTTTTACGACCTTTTATATTCACCCAAATGTATTGTAAATACGTGTTTTAGATGTAAAATAATGTGAACTTAACGATAAAAATATAAAAAGTATGATTAGTTTAATACAAATGACTTTAAACGATATTTAGCGGAATTATCACCATTTTTTACCAAATATTTTCCCAAATTTTTTCCCAAATTTTTTTTCTATTTTTTGTATTCACCCAAATGTATTATAAATACGTGTTTTAGATGTAAAATAATGTGAACTTAACGATAAAAATATAAAAAGTATGTTTAGTTCAATACAAATGACTTTAAACGATATTTAGCGGAATTATCACCATTTTTTACCCAATTTTTTCCCAAATTTTTTTTCTATTTTTTGTATTCATCCAAATGTATTGTAAACACGTGTTTTAGATGTAAAATAATGTGAACTTAACGTTAAAAATATAAAAAGTATGATTAGTTTAATAGAAATGACTTAAGACGATATTTAGCGGATTCATCACCTGTATTTCAAAATTTTTTTACGACCTTTTATATTCACCCAAATGTATTGTAAAGACGTGTTTTAGATGTAAAATAATGTGAACTTAACGATAAAAATATAAAAAGTATGATTAGTTCAATACAAATGACTTTCAACGATATTTAGCGGAATTATCACCATTTTTTACCAAATTTTTTTTCTATTTTTTGTATTCACCCAAATGTATTGTAAACACGTGTTTTAGATGTAAAATAATGTGAACTTAACGTTAAAAATATAAAAAATATGATTAGTTTAATAGAAATGACTTAAGACGATATTTAGCGGATTCATCACCTGTATTTCAAAATTTTTTTACGACCTTTTATATTCACCCAAATGTATTGTAAATACGTGTTTTAGATGTAAAATAATGTGAACTTAACGATAAAAATATAAAAAGTATGATTAGTTCAATACAAATGACTTTAAACGATATTTAGCGGAATTATCACCATTTTTTACCAAATTTTTTCCCAAATTTTTTTTCTATTTTTTGTGTTCACCCAAATGTATTGTAAATACGTGTTTTAGATGTAAAATAATGTGAACTTAACGATAAAAATATAAAAAGTATGATTAGTTCAATACAAATGACTTTAAACGATATTTAGCGGAATTATCACCATTTTTTACCCAATTTTTTCCCAAATTTTTTTTCTATTTTTTGTATTCACCCAAATGTATTGTAAACACGTGTTTTAGATGTAAAATAATGTGAACTTAACGTTAAAAATATAAAAAGTATGATTAGTTTAATAGAAATGACTTAAGACGATATTTAGCGGATTCATCACCTGTATTTCAAAATTTTTTTACGACCTTTTATATTCACCCAAATGTATTGTAAATACGTGTTTTAGATGTAAAATAATGTGAACTTAACGTTAAAAATATAAAAAGTATGATTAGTTCAATACAAATGACTTTAAACGATATTTAGCGGAATTATCACCATTTTTTACCAAATTTTTTCCCAAATTTTTTTTCTATTTTTTGTATTCACCCAAATGTATTGTAAATACGTGTTTTAGATGTAAAATAATGTGAACTTAACGATAAAAATATAAAAAGTATGATTAGTTCAATACAAATGACTTTAAACGATATTTAGCGGAATTATCACCATTTTTTACCAAATTTTTTTTCTATTTTTTGTATTCACCCAAATGTATTGTAAACACGTGTTTTAGATGTAAAATAATGTGAACTTAACGTTAAAAATATAAAAAGTATGATTAGTTTAATAGAAATGACTTAAGACGATATTTAGCGGATTCATCACCTGTATTTCAAAATTTTTTTACGACCTTTTATATTCACCCAAATGTATTGTAAATACGTGTTTTAGATGTAAAATAATGTGAACTTAACGATAAAAATATAAAAAGTATGATTAGTTCAATACAAATGACTTTAAACGATATTTAGCGGAATTATCACCATTTTTTACCAAATTTTTTCCCAAATTTTTTCCCAAATTTTTTTTCTATTTTTTGTATTCACCCAAATGTATTGTAATTACGTGTTTTAGATGTAAAATAATGTGAACTTAACGATAAAAATATAAAAAGTATGATTAGTTCAATACAAATGACTTTAAACGATATTTAGCGGAATTATCACCATTTTTTACCCAATTTTTTCCCAAATTTTTTTTCTATTTTTTGTATTCATCCAAATGTATTGTAAACACGTGTTTTAGATGTAAAATAATGTGAACTTAACGTTAAAAATATAAAAAATATGATTAGTTTAATAGAAATGACTTAAGACGATATTTAGCGGATTCATCACCTGTATTTCAAAATTTTTTTACGACCTTTTATATTCACCCAAATGTATTGTAAAGACGTGTTTTAGATGTAAAATAATGTGAACTTAACGATAAAAATATAAAAAGTATGATTAGTTCAATACAAATGACTTTAAACGATATTTAGCGGAATTATCACAATTTTTTACCAAATTTTTTCCCAAATTTTTTTTCTATTTTTTGTATTCACCCAAATGTATTGTAAATACGTGTTTTAGATGTAAAATAATGTGAACTTAACGATAAAAATATAAAAAGTATGATTAGTTCAATACAAATGACTTTAAACGATATTTAGCGGAATTATCACCATTTTTTACCAAATTTTTTTTCTATTTTTTGTATTCACCCAAATGTATTGTAAACACGTGTTTTAGATGTAAAATAATGTGAACTTAACGTTAAAAATATAAAAAATATGATTAGTTTAATAGAAATGACTTAAGACGATATTTAGCGGATTCATCACCTGTATTTCAAAATTTTTTTACGACCTTTTATATTCACCCAAATGTATTGTAAAGACGTGTTTTAGATGTAAAATAATGTGAACTTAACGATAAAAATATAAAAAGTATGATTAGTTCAATACAAATGACTTTAAACGATATTTAGCGGAATTATCACCATTTTTTACCAAATTTTTTTTCTATTTTTTGTATTCACCCAAAGGTATTTAAACATGTGTTTTAGATGTAAAATAATGTGAACTTAACGTTAAAAATATAAAAAATATGATTAGTTTAATAGAAATGACTTAAGACGATATTTAGCGGATTCATCACCTGTATTTCAAAATTTTTTTACGACCTTTTATATTCACCCAAATGTATTGTAAATACGTGTTTTAGATGTAAAATAATGTGAACTTAACGATAAAAATATAAAAAGTATGATTAGTTCAATACAAATGACTTTAAACGATATTTAGCGGAAATATCACCATTTTTTACCAAATTTTTTCCCAAATTTTTTTTCTATTTTTTGTGTTCACCCAAATGTATTGTAAATACGTGTTTTAGATGTAAAATAATGTGAACTTAACGATAAAAATATAAAAAGTATGATTAGTTCAATACAAATGACTTTAAACGATATTTAGCGGAATTATCACCATTTTTTACCCAATTTTTTCCCAAATTTTTTTTCTATTTTTTGTATTCACCCAAATGTATTGTAAACACGTGTTTTAGATGTAAAATAATGTGAACTTAACGTTAAAAATATAAAAAGTATGATTAGTTTAATAGAAATGACTTAAGACGATATTTAGCGGATTCATCACCTGTATTTCAAAATTTTTTTACGACCTTTTATATTCACCCAAATGTATTGTAAAGACGTGTTTTAGATGTAAAATAATGTGAACTTAACGATAAAAATATAAAAAGTATGATTAGTTCAATACAAATGACTTTAAACGATATTTAGCGGAATTATCACCATTTTTTACCAAATTTTTTTTCTATTTTTTGTATTCACCCAAAGGTATTTAAACATGTGTTTTAGATGTAAAATAATGTGAACTTAACGTTAAAAATATAAAAAATATGATTAGTTTAATAGAAATGACTTAAGACGATATTTAGCGGATTCATCACCTGTATTTCAAAATTTTTTTACGACCTTTTATATTCACCCAAATGTATTGTAAATACGTGTTATAGATGTAAAATAATGTGAACTTAACGATAAAAATATAAAAAGTATGATTAGTTCAATACAAATGACTTTAAACGATATTTAGCGGAAATATCACCATTTTTTACCAAATTTTTTCCCAAATTTTTTTTCTATTTTTTGTGTTCACCCAAATGTATTGTAAATACGTGTTTTAGATGTAAAATAATGTGAACTTAACGATAAAAATATAAAAAGTATGATTAGTTCAATACAAATGACTTTAAACGATATTTAGCGGAATTATCACCATTTTTTACCCAATTTTTTCCCAAATTTTTTTTCTATTTTTTGTATTCACCCAAATGTATTGTAAACACGTGTTTTAGATGTAAAATAATGTGAACTTAACGTTAAAAATATAAAAAGTATGATTAGTTTAATAGAAATGACTTAAGACGATATTTAGCGGATTCATCACCTGTATTTCAAAATTTTTTTACGACCTTTTATATTCACCCAAATGTATTGTAAATACGTGTTTTAGATGTAAAATAATGTGAACTTAACGTTAAAAATATAAAAAGTATGATTAGTTTAATAGAAATGACTTAAGACGATATTTAGCGGATTCATCAGCTGTATTTCAAAATTTTTTTACGACCTTTTATATTCACCCAAATGTATTGTAAATACGTGTTTTAGATGTAAAATAATGTGAACTTAACGATAAAAATATAAAAAGTATGATTAGTTTAATACAAATGACTTTAAACGATATTTAGCGGAATTATCACCATTTTTTACCAAATTTTTTCCCAAATTTTTTTTCTATTTTTTGTATTCATCCAAATGTATTGTAAACACGTGTTTTAGATGTAAAATAATGTGAACTTAACGTTAAAAATATAAAAAGTATGATTAGTTTAATAGAAATGACTTAAGACGATATTTAGCGGATTCATCACCTGTATTTCAAAATTTTTTTACGACCTTTTATATTCACCCAAATGTATTGTAAATACGTGTTTTAGATGTAAAATAATGTGAACTTAACGATAAAAATATAAAAAGTATGATTAGTTCAATACAAATGACTTTAAACGATATTTAGCGGAAATATCACCATTTTTTACCAAATTTTTTCCCAAATTTTTTCCCAAATTTTTTTTCTATTTTTTGTATTCACCCAAATGTATTGTAAATACGTGTTTTAGATGTAAAATAATGTGAACTTAACGATAAAAATATAAAAAGTATGATTAGTTCAATACAAATGACTTTAAACGATATTTAGCGGAATTATCACCATTTTTTACCCAATTTTTTCCCAAATTTTTTTTCTATTTTTTGTATTCATCCAAATGTATTGTAAACACGTGTTTTAGATGTAAAATAATGTGAACTTAACGTTAAAAATATAAAAAGTATGATTAGTTTAATAGAAATGACTTAAGACGATATTTAGCGGATTCATCACCTGTATTTCAAAATTTTTTTACGACCTTTTATATTCACCCAAATGTATTGTAAAGACGTGTTTTAGATGTAAAATAATGTGAACTTAACGATAAAAATATAAAAAGTATGATTAGTTCAATACAAATGACTTTAAACGATATTTAGCGGAATTATCACCATTTTTTACCAAATTTTTTCCCAAATTTTTTCCCAAATTTTTTTTCTATTTTTTGTATTCACCCAAATGTATTGTAATTACGTGTTTTAGATGTAAAATAATGTGAACTTAACGATAAAAATATAAAAAGTATGATTAGTTCAATACAAATGACTTTAAACGATATTTAGCGGAATTATCACCATTTTTTACCCAATTTTTTCCCAAATTTTTTTTCTATTTTTTGTATTCATCCAAATGTATTGTAAACACGTGTTTTAGATGTAAAATAATGTGAACTTAACGTTAAAAATATAAAAAATATGATTAGTTTAATAGAAATGACTTAAGACGATATTTAGCGGATTCATCACCTGTATTTCAAAATTTTTTTACGACCTTTTATATTCACCCAAATGTATTGTAAAGACGTGTTTTAGATGTAAAATAATGTGAACTTAACGATAAAAATATAAAAAGTATGATTAGTTCAATACAAATGACTTTAAACGATATTTAGCGGAATTATCACAATTTTTTACCAAATTTTTTCCCAAATTTTTTTTCTATTTTTTGTATTCACCCAAATGTATTGTAAATACGTGTTTTAGATGTAAAATAATGTGAACTTAACGATAAAAATATAAAAAGTATGATTAGTTCAATACAAATGACTTTAAACGATATTTAGCGGAATTATCACCATTTTTTACCAAATTTTTTTTCTATTTTTTGTATTCACCCAAATGTATTGTAAACACGTGTTTTAGATGTAAAATAATGTGAACTTAACGTTAAAAATATAAAAAATATGATTAGTTTAATAGAAATGACTTAAGACGATATTTAGCGGATTCATCACCTGTATTTCAAAATTTTTTTACGACCTTTTATATTCACCCAAATGTATTGTAAAGACGTGTTTTAGATGTAAAATAATGTGAACTTAACGATAAAAATATAAAAAGTATGATTAGTTCAATACAAATGACTTTAAACGATATTTAGCGGAATTATCACCATTTTTTACCAAATTTTTTTTCTATTTTTTGTATTCACCCAAAGGTATTTAAACATGTGTTTTAGATGTAAAATAATGTGAACTTAACGTTAAAAATATAAAAAATATGATTAGTTTAATAGAAATGACTTAAGACGATATTTAGCGGATTCATCACCTGTATTTCAAAATTTTTTTACGACCTTTTATATTCACCCAAATGTATTGTAAATACGTGTTTTAGATGTAAAATAATGTGAACTTAACGATAAAAATATAAAAAGTATGATTAGTTCAATACAAATGACTTTAAACGATATTTAGCGGAATTATCACCATTTTTTACCAAATTTTTTCCCAAATTTTTTTTCTATTTTTTGTATTCACCCAAATGTATTGTAATTACGTGTTTTAGATGTAAAATAATGTGAACTTAACGATAAAAATATAAAAAGTATGATTAGTTCAATACAAATGACTTTAAACGATATTTAGCGGAATTATCACCATTTTTTACCCAATTTTTTCCCAAATTTTTTTTCTATTTTTTGTATTCATCCAAATGTATTGTAAACACGTGTTTTAGATGTAAAATAATGTGAACTTAACGTTAAAAATATAAAAAATATGATTAGTTTAATAGAAATGACTTAAGACGATATTTAGCGGATTCATCACCTGTATTTCAAAATTTTTTTACGACCTTTTATATTCACCCAAATGTATTGTAAAGACGTGTTTTAGATGTAAAATAATGTGAACTTAACGATAAAAATATAAAAAGTATGATTAGTTCAATACAAATGACTTTAAACGATATTTAGCGGAATTATCACAATTTTTTACCAAATTTTTTCCCAAATTTTTTTTCTATTTTTTGTATTCACCCAAATGTATTGTAAATACGTGTTTTAGATGTAAAATAATGTGAACTTAACGATAAAAATATAAAAAGTATGATTAGTTCAATACAAATGACTTTAAACGATATTTAGCGGAATTATCACCATTTTTTACCAAATTTTTTTTCTATTTTTTGTATTCACCCAAATGTATTGTAAACACGTGTTTTAGATGTAAAATAATGTGAACTTAACGTTAAAAATATAAAAAATATGATTAGTTTAATAGAAATGACTTAAGACGATATTTAGCGGATTCATCACCTGTATTTCAAAATTTTTTTACGACCTTTTATATTCACCCAAATGTATTGTAAAGACGTGTTTTAGATGTAAAATAATGGAACTTAACGATAAAAATATAAAAAGTATGATTAGTTCAATACAAATGACTTTAAACGATATTTAGCGGAATTATCACCATTTTTTACCAAATTTTTTTTCTATTTTTTGTATTCACCCAAAGGTATTTAAACATGTGTTTTAGATGTAAAATAATGTGAACTTAACGTTAAAAATATAAAAAATATGATTAGTTTAATAGAAATGACTTAAGACGATATTTAGCGGATTCATCACCTGTATTTCAAAATTTTTTTACGACCTTTTATATTCACCCAAATGTATTGTAAATACGTGATTTAGATGTAAAATAATGTGAACTTAACGATAAAAATATAAAAAGTATGATTAGTTCAATACAAATGACTTTAAACGATATTTAGCGGAAATATCACCATTTTTTACCAAATTTTTTCCCAAATTTTTTCCCAAATTTTTTTTCTATTTTTTGTATTCACCCAAATGTATTGTAAATACGTGTTTTAGATGTAAAATAATGTGAACTTAACGATAAAAATATAAAAAGTATGATTAGTTCAATACAAATGACTTTAAACGATATTTAGCGGAATTATCACCATTTTTTACCCAATTTTTTCCCAAATTTTTTTTCTATTTTTTGTATTCATCCAAATGTATTGTAAACACGTGTTTTAGATGTAAAATAATGTGAACTTAACGTTAAAAATATAAAAAGTATGATTAGTTTAATAGAAATGACTTAAGACGATATTTAGCGGATTCATCACCTGTATTTCAAAATTTTTTTACGACCTTTTATATTCACCCAAATGTATTGTAAAGACGTGTTTTAGATGTAAAATAATGTGAACTTAACGATAAAAATATAAAAAGTATGATTAGTTCAATACAAATGACTTTAAACGATATTTAGCGGAATTATCACCATTTTTTACCAAATTTTTTCCCAAATTTTTTCCCAAATTTTTTTTCTATTTTTTGTATTCACCCAAATGTATTGTAATTACGTGTTTTAGATGTAAAATAATGTGAACTTAACGATAAAAATATAAAAAGTATGATTAGTTCAATACAAATGACTTTAAACGATATTTAGCGGAATTATCACCATTTTTTACCCAATTTTTTCCCAAATTTTTTTTCTATTTTTTGTATTCATCCAAATGTATTGTAAACACGTGTTTTAGATGTAAAATAATGTGAACTTAACGTTAAAAATATAAAAAATATGATTAGTTTAATAGAAATGACTTAAGACGATATTTAGCGGATTCATCACCTGTATTTCAAAATTTTTTTACGACCTTTTATATTCACCCAAATGTATTGTAAAGACGTGTTTTAGATGTAAAATAATGTGAACTTAACGATAAAAATATAAAAAGTATGATTAGTTCAATACAAATGACTTTAAACGATATTTAGCGGAATTATCACAATTTTTTACCAAATTTTTTCCCAAATTTTTTTTCTATTTTTTGTATTCACCCAAATGTATTGTAAATACGTGTTTTAGATGTAAAATAATGTGAACTTAACGATAAAAATATAAAAAGTATGATTAGTTCAATACAAATGACTTTAAACGATATTTAGCGGAATTATCACCATTTTTTACCAAATTTTTTTTCTATTTTTTGTATTCACCCAAATGTATTGTAAACACGTGTTTTAGATGTAAAATAATGTGAACTTAACGTTAAAAATATAAAAAATATGATTAGTTTAATAGAAATGACTTAAGACGATATTTAGCGGATTCATCACCTGTATTTCAAAATTTTTTTACGACCTTTTATATTCACCCAAATGTATTGTAAAGACGTGTTTTAGATGTAAAATAATGTGAACTTAACGATAAAAATATAAAAAGTATGATTAGTTCAATACAAATGACTTTAAACGATATTTAGCGGAATTATCACCATTTTTTACCAAATTTTTTTTCTATTTTTTGTATTCACCCAAAGGTATTTAAACATGTGTTTTAGATGTAAAATAATGTGAACTTAACGTTAAAAATATAAAAAATATGATTAGTTTAATAGAAATGACTTAAGACGATATTTAGCGGATTCATCACCTGTATTTCAAAATTTTTTTACGACCTTTTATATTCACCCAAATGTATTGTAAATACGTGTTTTAGATGTAAAATAATGTGAACTTAACGATAAAAATATAAAAAGTATGATTAGTTCAATACAAATGACTTTAAACGATATTTAGCGGAAATATCACCATTTTTTACCAAATTTTTTCCCAAATTTTTTCCCAAATTTTTTTTCTATTTTTTGTATTCACCCAAATGTATTGTAAATACGTGTTTTAGATGTAAAATAATGTGAACTTAACGATAAAAATATAAAAAGTATGATTAGTTCAATACAAATGACTTTAAACGATATTTAGCGGAATTATCACCATTTTTTACCCAATTTTTTCCCAAATTTTTTTTCTATTTTTTGTATTCATCCAAATGTATTGTAAACACGTGTTTTAGATGTAAAATAATGTGAACTTAACGTTAAAAATATAAAAAGTATGATTAGTTTAATAGAAATGACTTAAGACGATATTTAGCGGATTCATCACCTGTATTTCAAAATTTTTTTACGACCTTTTATATTCACCCAAATGTATTGTAAAGACGTGTTTTAGATGTAAAATAATGTGAACTTAACGATAAAAATATAAAAAGTATGATTAGTTCAATACAAATGACTTTAAACGATATTTAGCGGAATTATCACCATTTTTTACCAAATTTTTTCCCAAATTTTTTCCCAAATTTTTTTTCTATTTTTTGTATTCACCCAAATGTATTGTAATTACGTGTTTTAGATGTAAAATAATGTGAACTTAACGATAAAAATATAAAAAGTATGATTAGTTCAATACAAATGACTTTAAACGATATTTAGCGGAATTATCACCATTTTTTACCCAATTTTTTCCCAAATTTTTTTTCTATTTTTTGTATTCATCCAAATGTATTGTAAACACGTGTTTTAGATGTAAAATAATGTGAACTTAACGTTAAAAATATAAAAAATATGATTAGTTTAATAGAAATGACTTAAGACGATATTTAGCGGATTCATCACCTGTATTTCAAAATTTTTTTACGACCTTTTATATTCACCCAAATGTATTGTAAAGACGTGTTTTAGATGTAAAATAATGTGAACTTAACGATAAAAATATAAAAAGTATGATTAGTTCAATACAAATGACTTTAAACGATATTTAGCGGAATTATCACAATTTTTTACCAAATTTTTTCCCAAATTTTTTTTCTATTTTTTGTATTCACCCAAATGTATTGTAAATACGTGTTTTAGATGTAAAATAATGTGAACTTAACGATAAAAATATAAAAAGTATGATTAGTTCAATACAAATGACTTTAAACGATATTTAGCGGAATTATCACCATTTTTTACCAAATTTTTTTTCTATTTTTTGTATTCACCCAAATGTATTGTAAACACGTGTTTTAGATGTAAAATAATGTGAACTTAACGTTAAAAATATAAAAAATATGATTAGTTTAATAGAAATGACTTAAGACGATATTTAGCGGATTCATCACCTGTATTTCAAAATTTTTTTACGACCTTTTATATTCACCCAAATGTATTGTAAAGACGTGTTTTAGATGTAAAATAATGTGAACTTAACGATAAAAATATAAAAAGTATGATTAGTTCAATACAAATGACTTTAAACGATATTTAGCGGAATTATCACCATTTTTTACCAAATTTTTTTTCTATTTTTTGTATTCACCCAAAGGTATTTAAACATGTGTTTTAGATGTAAAATAATGTGAACTTAACGTTAAAAATATAAAAAATATGATTAGTTTAATAGAAATGACTTAAGACGATATTTAGCGGATTCATCACCTGTATTTCAAAATTTTTTTACGACCTTTTATATTCACCCAAATGTATTGTAAATACGTGTTTTAGATGTAAAATAATGTGAACTTAACGATAAAAATATAAAAAGTATGATTAGTTCAATACAAATGACTTTAAACGATATTTAGCGGAATTATCACCATTTTTTACCAAATTTTTTCCCAAATTTTTTCCCAAATTTTTTTTCTATTTTTTGTATTCACCCAAATGTATTGTAATTACGTGTTTTAGATGTAAAATAATGTGAACTTAACGATAAAAATATAAAAAGTATGATTAGTTCAATACAAATGACTTTAAACGATATTTAGCGGAATTATCACCATTTTTTACCCAATTTTTTCCCAAATTTTTTTTCTATTTTTTGTATTCATCCAAATGTATTGTAAACACGTGTTTTAGATGTAAAATAATGTGAACTTAACGTTAAAAATATAAAAAATATGATTAGTTTAATAGAAATGACTTAAGACGATATTTAGCGGATTCATCACCTGTATTTCAAAATTTTTTTACGACCTTTTATATTCACCCAAATGTATTGTAAAGACGTGTTTTAGATGTAAAATAATGTGAACTTAACGATAAAAATATAAAAAGTATGATTAGTTCAATACAAATGACTTTAAACGATATTTAGCGGAATTATCACAATTTTTTACCAAATTTTTTCCCAAATTTTTTTTCTATTTTTTGTATTCACCCAAATGTATTGTAAATACGTGTTTTAGATGTAAAATAATGTGAACTTAACGATAAAAATATAAAAAGTATGATTAGTTCAATACAAATGACTTTAAACGATATTTAGCGGAATTATCACCATTTTTTACCAAATTTTTTTTCTATTTTTTGTATTCACCCAAATGTATTGTAAACACGTGTTTTAGATGTAAAATAATGTGAACTTAACGTTAAAAATATAAAAAATATGATTAGTTTAATAGAAATGACTTAAGACGATATTTAGCGGATTCATCACCTGTATTTCAAAATTTTTTTACGACCTTTTATATTCACCCAAATGTATTGTAAAGACGTGTTTTAGATGTAAAATAATGTGAACTTAACGATAAAAATATAAAAAGTATGATTAGTTCAATACAAATGACTTTAAACGATATTTAGCGGAATTATCACCATTTTTTACCAAATTTTTTTTCTATTTTTTGTATTCACCCAAAGGTATTTAAACATGTGTTTTAGATGTAAAATAATGTGAACTTAACGTTAAAAATATAAAAAATATGATTAGTTTAATAGAAATGACTTAAGACGATATTTAGCGGATTCATCACCTGTATTTCAAAATTTTTTTACGACCTTTTATATTCACCCAAATGTATTGTAAATACGTGTTTTAGATGTAAAATAATGTGAACTTAACGATAAAAATATAAAAAGTATGATTAGTTCAATACAAATGACTTTAAACGATATTTAGCGGAAATATCACCATTTTTTACCAAATTTTTTCCCAAATTTTTTTTCTATTTTTTGTGTTCACCCAAATGTATTGTAAATACGTGTTTTAGATGTAAAATAATGTGAACTTAACGATAAAAATATAAAAAGTATGATTAGTTCAATACAAATGACTTTAAACGATATTTAGCGGAATTATCACCATTTTTTACCCAATTTTTTCCCAAATTTTTTTTCTATTTTTTGTATTCACCCAAATGTATTGTAAACACGTGTTTTAGATGTAAAATAATGTGAACTTAACGTTAAAAATATAAAAAGTATGATTAGTTTAATAGAAATGACTTAAGACGATATTTAGCGGATTCATCACCTGTATTTCAAAATTTTTTTACGACCTTTTATATTCACCCAAATGTATTGTAAAGACGTGTTTTAGATGTAAAATAATGTGAACTTAACGATAAAAATATAAAAAGTATGATTAGTTCAATACAAATGACTTTAAACGATATTTAGCGGAATTATCACCATTTTTTACCAAATTTTTTTTCTATTTTTTGTATTCACCCAAAGGTATTTAAACATGTGTTTTAGATGTAAAATAATGTGAACTTAACGTTAAAAATATAAAAAATATGATTAGTTTAATAGAAATGACTTAAGACGATATTTAGCGGATTCATCACCTGTATTTCAAAATTTTTTTACGACCTTTTATATTCACCCAAATGTATTGTAAATACGTGTTTTAGATGTAAAATAATGTGAACTTAACGATAAAAATATAAAAAGTATGATTAGTTCAATACAAATGACTTTAAACGATATTTAGCGGAAATATCACCATTTTTTACCAAATTTTTTCCCAAATTTTTTTTCTATTTTTTGTGTTCACCCAAATGTATTGTAAATACGTGTTTTAGATGTAAAATAATGTGAACTTAACGATAAAAATATAAAAAGTATGATTAGTTCAATACAAATGACTTTAAACGATATTTAGCGGAATTATCACCATTTTTTACCCAATTTTTTCCCAAATTTTTTTTCTATTTTTTGTATTCACCCAAATGTATTGTAAACACGTGTTTTAGATGTAAAATAATGTGAACTTAACGTTAAAAATATAAAAAGTATGATTAGTTTAATAGAAATGACTTAAGACGATATTTAGCGGATTCATCACCTGTATTTCAAAATTTTTTTACGACCTTTTATATTCACCCAAATGTATTGTAAATACGTGTTTTAGATGTAAAATAATGTGAACTTAACGTTAAAAATATAAAAAGTATGATTAGTTTAATAGAAATGACTTAAGACGATATTTAGCGGATTCATCAGCTGTATTTCAAAATTTTTTTACGACCTTTTATATTCACCCAAATGTATTGTAAATACGTGTTTTAGATGTAAAATAATGTGAACTTAACGATAAAAATATAAAAAGTATGATTAGTTTAATACAAATGACTTTAAACGATATTTAGCGGAATTATCACCATTTTTTACCAAATTTTTTCCCAAATTTTTTTTCTATTTTTTGTATTCATCCAAATGTATTGTAAACACGTGTTTTAGATGTAAAATAATGTGAACTTAACGTTAAAAATATAAAAAGTATGATTAGTTTAATAGAAATGACTTAAGACGATATTTAGCGGATTCATCACCTGTATTTCAAAATTTTTTTACGACCTTTTATATTCACCCAAATGTATTGTAAATACGTGTTTTAGATGTAAAATAATGTGAACTTAACGATAAAAATATAAAAAGTATGATTAGTTCAATACAAATGACTTTAAACGATATTTAGCGGAAATATCACCATTTTTTACCAAATTTTTTCCCAAATTTTTTCCCAAATTTTTTTTCTATTTTTTGTATTCACCCAAATGTATTGTAAATACGTGTTTTAGATGTAAAATAATGTGAACTTAACGATAAAAATATAAAAAGTATGATTAGTTCAATACAAATGACTTTAAACGATATTTAGCGGAATTATCACCATTTTTTACCCAATTTTTTCCCAAATTTTTTTTCTATTTTTTGTATTCATCCAAATGTATTGTAAACACGTGTTTTAGATGTAAAATAATGTGAACTTAACGTTAAAAATATAAAAAGTATGATTAGTTTAATAGAAATGACTTAAGACGATATTTAGCGGATTCATCACCTGTATTTCAAAATTTTTTTACGACCTTTTATATTCACCCAAATGTATTGTAAAGACGTGTTTTAGATGTAAAATAATGTGAACTTAACGATAAAAATATAAAAAGTATGATTAGTTCAATACAAATGACTTTAAACGATATTTAGCGGAATTATCACCATTTTTTACCAAATTTTTTCCCAAATTTTTTTTCTATTTTTTGTATTCACCCAAATGTATTGTAAATACGTGTTTTAGATGTAAAATAATGTGAACTTAACGATAAAAATATAAAAAGTATGATTAGTTCAATACAAATGACTTTAAACGATATTTAGCGGAATTATCACCATTTTTTACCCAATTTTTTCCCAAATTTTTTTTCTATTTTTTGTATTCATCCAAATGTATTGTAAACACGTGTTTTAGATGTAAAATAATGTGAACTTAACGTTAAAAATATAAAAAGTATGATTAGTTTAATAGAAATGACTTAAGACGATATTTAGCGGATTCATCACCTGTATTTCAAAATTTTTTTACGACCTTTTATATTCACCCAAATGTATTGTAAAGACGTGTTTTAGATGTAAAATAATGTGAACTTAACGATAAAAATATAAAAAGTATGATTAGTTCAATACAAATGACTTTAAACGATATTTAGCGGAATTATCACCATTTTTTACCAAATTTTTTCCCAAATTTTTTTTCTATTTTTTGTATTCACCCAAATGTATTGTAAATACGTGTTTTAGATGTAAAATAATGTGAACTTAACGATAAAAATATAAAAAGTATGATTAGTTCAATACAAATGACTTTAAACGATATTTAGCGGAATTATCACCATTTTTTACCAAATTTTTTTTCTATTTTTTGTATTCACCCAAATGTATTGTAAACCCGTGTTTTAGATGTAAAATAATGTGAACTTAACGTTAAAAATATAAAAAATATGATTAGTTTAATAGAAATGACTTAAGACGATATTTAGCGGATTCATCACCTGTATTTCAAAATTTTTTTACGACCTTTTATATTCACCCAAATGTATTGTAAATACGTGTTTTAGATGTAAAATAATGTGAACTTAACGTTAAAAATATAAAAAGTATGATTAGTTGAATAGAAATGACTTAAGACGATATTTAGCGGATTCATCAGCTGTATTTCAAAATTTTTTTACGACCTTTTATATTCACCCAAATGTATTGTAAATACGTGTTTTAGATGTAAAATAATGTGAACTTAACGATAAAAATATAAAAAGTATGATTAGTTTAATACAAATGACTTTAAACGATATTTAGCGGAATTATCACCATTTTTTACCAAATTTTTTTTCTATTTTTTGTATTCACCCAAATGTATTGTAAATACGTGTTTTAGATGTAAAATAATGTGAACTTAACGATAAAAATATAAAAAGTATGATTAGTTCAATACAAATGACTTTAAACGATATTTAGCGGAATTATCACCATTTTTTACCCAATTTTTTCCCAAATTTTTTTTCTATTTTTTGTATTCATCCAAATGTATTGTAAACACGTGTTTTAGATGTAAAATAATGTGAACTTAACGTTAAAAATATAAAAAGTATGATTAGTTTAATAGAAATGACTTAAGACGATATTTAGCGGATTCATCACCTGTATTTCAAAATTTTTTTACGACCTTTTATATTCACCCAAATGTATTGTAAAGACGTGTTTTAGATGTAAAATAATGTGAACTTAACGATAAAAATATAAAAAGTATGATTAGTTCAATACAAATGACTTTAAACGATATTTAGCGGAATTATCACCATTTTTTACCAAATTTTTTTTCTATTTTTTGTATTCACCCAAATGTATTGTAAATACGTGTTTTAGATGTAAAATAATGTGAACTTAACGATAAAAATATAAAAAGTATGATTAGTTCAATACAAATGACTTTAAACGATATTTAGCGGAATTATCACCATTTTTTACCAAATTTTTTCCCAAATTTTTTTTCTATTTTTTGTATTCACCCAAATGTATTGTAAATACGTGTTTTAGATGTAAAATAATGTGAACTTAACGATAAAAATATAAAAAGTATGATTAGTTCAATACAAATGACTTTAAACGATATTTAGCGGAATTATCACCATTTTTTACCAAATTTTTTTTCTATTTTTTGTATTCACCCAAATGTATTGTAAACACGTGTTTTAGATGTAAAATAATGTGAACTTAACGTTAAAAATATAAAAAATATGATTAGTTTAATAGAAATGACTTAAGACGATATTTAGCGGATTCATCACCTGTATTTCAAAATTTTTTTACGACCTTTTATATTCACCCAAATGTATTGTAAATACGTGTTTTAGATGTAAAATAATGTGAACTTAACGTTAAAAATATAAAAAGTATGATTAGTTGAATAGAAATGACTTAAGACGATATTTAGCGGATTCATCAGCTGTATTTCAAAATTTTTTTACGACCTTTTATATTCACCCAAATGTATTGTAAATACGTGTTTTAGATGTAAAATAATGTGAACTTAACGATAAAAATATAAAATGTATGATTAGTTTAATACAAATGACTTTAAACGATATTTAG
This sequence comes from Diuraphis noxia, assembly GCF_037042655.1. NCBI lineage: Eukaryota > Metazoa > Arthropoda > Insecta > Hemiptera > Aphididae > Diuraphis > Diuraphis noxia. The sequence goes on from NW_028301718.1 coordinate 2,881,776, forward strand.
CGGAATTATCACCATTTTTTACCAAATTTTTTTTCTATTTTTTGTATTCACCCAAATGTATTGTAAATACGTGTTTTAGATGTAAAATAATGTGAACTTAACGTTAAAAATATAAAAAGTATGATTAGTTCAATACAAATGACTTTAAACGATATTTAGCGGAATTATCACCATTTTTTACCCAATTTTTTCCCAAATTTTTTTTCTATTTTTTGTATTCATCCAAATGTATTGTAAACACGTGTTTTAGATGTAAAATAATGTGAACTTAACGTTAAAAATATAAAAAGTATGATTAGTTTAATAGAAATGACTTAAGACGATATTTAGCGGATTCATCACCTGTATTTCAAAATTTTTTTACGACCTTTTATATTCACCCAAATGTATTGTAAAGACGTGTTTTAGATGTAAAATAATGTGAACTTAACGATAAAAATATAAAAAGTATGATTAGTTCAATACAAATGACTTTAAACGATATTTAGCGGAATTATCACCATTTTTTACCAAATTTTTTCCCAAATTTTTTTTCTATTTTTTGTATTCACCCAAATGTATTGTAAATACGTGTTTTAGATGTAAAATAATGTGAACTTAAAGATAAAAATATAAAAAGTATGATTAGTTTAATAGAAATGACTTAAGACGATATTTAGCGGATTCATCACCTGTATTTCAAAATTTTTTTACGACCTTTTATATTCACCCAAATGTATTGTAAAGACGTGTTTTAGATGTAAAATAATGTGAACTTAACGATAAAAATATAAAAAGTATGATTAGTTCAATACAAATGACTTTAAACGATATTTAGCGGAATTATCACCATTTTTTACCCAATTTTTTCCCAAATTTTTTTTCTATTTTTTGTATTCATCCAAATGTATTGTAAACACGTGTTTTAGATGTAAAATAATGTGAACTTAACGATAAAAATATAAAAAGTATGATTAGTTCAATACAAATGACTTTAAACGATATTTAGCGGAATTATCACCATTTTTTACCCAATTTTTTCCCAAATTTTTTTTCTATTTTTTGTATTCATCCAAATGTATTGTAAACACGTGTTTTAGATGTAAAATAATGTGAACTTAACGTTAAAAATATAAAAAGTATGATTAGTTTAATAGAAATGACTTAAGACGATATTTAGCAGATTCATCACCTGTATTTCAAAATTTTTTTACGACCTTTTATATTCACCCAAATGTATTGTAAAGACGTGTTTTAGATGTAAAATAATGTGAACTTAACGATAAAAATATAAAAAGTATGATTAGTTCAATACAAATGACTTTAAACGATATTTAGCGGAATTATCACCATTTTTTACCAAATTTTTTTTCTATTTTTTGTATTCACCCAAATGTATTGTAAATACGTGTTTTAGATGTAAAATAATGTGAACTTAACGATAAAAATATAAAAAGTATGATTAGTTCAATACAAATGACTTTAAACGATATTTAGCGGAATTATCACCATTTTTTACCAAATTTTTTTTCTATTTTTTGTATTCACCCAAATGTATTGTAAACACGTGTTTTAGATGTAAAATAATGTGAACTTAACGTTAAAAATATAAAAAGTATGATTAGTTTAATAGAAATGACTTAAGACGATATTTAGCGGATTCATCACCTGTATTTCAAAATTTTTTTACGACCTTTTATATTCACCCAAATGTATTGTAAAGACGTGTTTTAGATGTAAAATAATGTGAAATTAACGATAAAAATATAAAAAGTATGATTAGTTCAATACAAATGACTTTAAACGATATTTAGCGGAATTATCACCATTTAATACCCAATTTTTTCCCAAATTTTTTTTCTATTTTTTGTATTCACCCAAATTTATTGTAAATACGTGTTTTAGATGTAAAATAATGTGAACTTAACGATAAAAATATAAAAAGTATGATTAGTTCAATACAAATGACTTTAAACGATATTTAGCGGAATTATCACCATTTTTTACCAAATTTTTTCCCAAATTTTTTTTCTATTTTTTGTGTTCACCCAAATGTATTGTAAACACGAGTTTTAGATGTAAAATAATGTGAACTTAACGATAAAAATATAAAAAGTATGATTAGTTCAATACAAATGACTTTAAACGATATTTAGCGGAATTATCACCATTTTTTACCCAATTTTTTCCCAAATTTTTTTTCTATTTTTTGTATTCACCCAAATGTATTGTAAACACGTGTTTTAGATGTAAAATAATGTGAACTTAACGTTAAAAATATAAAAAGTATGATTAGTTTAATAGAAATGACTTAAGACGATATTTAGCGGATTCATCACCTGTATTTCAAAATTTTATTACGACCTTTTATATTCACCCAAATGTATTGTAAATACGTGTTTTAGATGTAAAATAATGTGAACTTAACGTTAAAAATATAAAAAGTATGATTAGTTTAATAGAAATGACTTAAGACGATATTTAGCGGATTCATCAGCTGTATTTCAAAATTTTTTTACGACCTTTTATATTCACCCAAATGTATTGTAAAGACGTGTTTTAGATGTAAAATAATGTGAACTTAACGATAAAAATATAAAAAGTATGATTAGTTTAATACAAATGACTTTAAACGATATTTAGCGGAATTATCACCATTTTTTACCAAATTTTTTCCCAAATTTTTTTTCTATTTTTTGTATTCACCCAAATGTATTGTAAATACGTGTTTTAGATGTAAAATAATGTGAACTTAACGATAAAAATATAAAAAGTATGATTAGTTCAATACAAATGACTTTAAACGATATTTAGCGGAATTATCACCATTTTTTACCCAATTTTTTCCCAAATTTTTTTTCTATTTTTTGTATTCATCCAAATGTATTGTAAACACGTGTTTTAGATGTAAAATAATGTGAACTTAACGTTAAAAATATAAAAAGTATGATTAGTTTAATAGAAATGACTTAAGACGATATTTAGCGGATTCATCACCTGTATTTCAAAATTTTTTTACGACCTTTTATATTCACCCAAATGTATTGTAAAGACGTGTTTTAGATGTAAAATAATGTGAACTTAACGATAAAAATATAAAAAGTATGATTAGTTCAATACAAATGACTTTAAACGATATTTAGCAGAATTATCACCATTTTTTACCAAATTTTTTCCCAAATTTTTTTTCTATTTTTTGTATTCACCCAAATGTATTGTAAATACGTGTTTTAGATGTAAAATAATGTGAACTTAACGATAAAAATATAAAAAGTATGATTAGTTCAATACAAATGACTTTAAACGATATTTAGCGGAATTATCACCATTTTTAACCCAATTTTTTCCCAAATTTTTTTTCTATTTTTTGTATTCACCCAAATGTATTGTAAATACGTGTTTTAGATGTAAAATAATGTGAACTTAACGATAAAAATATAAAAAGTATGATTAGTTCAATACAAATGACTTTAAACGATATTTAGCGGAATTATCACCATTTTTTACCCAATTTTTTCCCAAATTTTTTTTCTATTTTTTGTATTCACCCAAATGTATTGTAAACACGTGTTTTAGATGTAAAATAATGTGAACTTAACGTTAAAAATATAAAAAGTATGATTAGTTTAATAGAAATGACTTAAGACGATATTTAGCGGATTCATCAGCTGTATTTCAAAATTTTTTTACGACCTTTTATATTCACCCAAATGTATTGTAAATACGTGTTTTAGATGTAAAATAATGTGAACTTAACGATAAAAATATAAAAAGTATGATTAGTTCAATACAAATGACTTTAAACGATATTTAGCGGAATTGTCACCATTTTTTACCCAATTTTTTCCCAAATTTTTTTTCTATTTTTTGTATTCACCCAAATGTATTGTAAACACGTGTTTTAGATGTAAAATAATGTGAACTTAACGTTAAAAATATAAAAAGTATGATTAGTTTAATAGAAATGACTTAAGACGATATTTAGCGGATTCATCAGCTGTATTTCAAAATTTTTTTACGACCTTTTATATTCACCCAAATGTATTGTAAATACGGGTTTTAGATGTAAAATAATGTGATCTTAACGATAAAAATATAAAAAGTATGATTAGTTCAATACAAACGACTTTAAACGATATTTAGCGGAATTATCACCATTTTTTACCAAATTTTTTCCCAAATTTTTTTTCTATTTTTTGTATTCACCCAAATGTATTGTAAATACGTGTTTTAGATGTAAAATAATGTGAACTTAACGATAAAAATATAAAAAGTATGATTAGTTCAATACAAATGACTTAAGACGATATTAAGCGGTTTCATCACCTGTATTTCAAAATTTTTTTACGACCTTTTATATTCACCCAAATGTATTGTAAATACGTGTTTTAGATGTAAAATAATGTGAACTTAACGATAAAAATATAAAAAGTATGATTAGTTCAATACAAATGACTTTAAACGATATTTAGCGGAATTATCAACATTTTTTACCCAATTTTTTCCCAAATTTTTTTTCTATTTTTTGTATTCATCCAAATGTATTGTAAACACGTGTTTTAGATGTAAAATAATGTGAACTTAACGTTAAAAATATAAAAAGTATGATTAGTTTAATAGAAATGACTTAAGACGATATTTAGCGGATTCATCACCTGTATTTCAAAATTTTTTTACGACCTTTTATATTCACCCAAATGTATTGTAAAGACGTGTTTTAGATGTAAAATAATGTGAACTTAACGATAAAAATATAAAAAGTATGATTAGTTCAATACAAATGACTTTAAACGATATTTAGCGGAATTATCACCATTTTTTACCAAATTTTTTCCCAAATTTTTTTTCTATTTTTTGTATTCACCCAAATGTATTGTAAATACGTGTTTTAGATGTAAAATAATGTGAACTTAACGATAAAAATATAAAAAGTATGATTAGTTCAATACAAATGACTTTAAATGATATTTAGCGGAATTATCACCATTTTTTACCCAATTTTTTCCCAAATTTTTTTTCTATTTTTTGTATTCATCCAAATGTATTGTAAACACGTGTTTTAGATGTAAAATAATGTGAACTTAACGTTAAAAATATAAAAAGTATGATTAGTTTAATAGAAATGACTTAAGACGATATTTAGCGGATTCATCACCTGTATTTCAAAATTTTATTACGACCTTTTATATTCACCCAAATGTATTGTAAATACGTGTTTTAGATGTAAAATAATGTGAACTTAACGTTAAAAATATAAAAAGTATGATTAGTTTAATAGAAATGACTTAAGACGATATTTAGCGGATTCATCACCTGTATTTCAAAATTTTTTTACGACCTTTTATATTCACCCAAATGTATTGTAAAGACGTGTTTTAGATGTAAAATAATGTGAACTTAACGTTAAAAATATAAAAAGTATGATTAGTTTAATAGAAATGACTTAAGACGATATTTAGCGGATTCATCACCTGTATTTCAAAATTTTTTTACGACCTTTTATATTCACCCAAATGTATTGTAAAGACGTGTTTTAGATGTAAAATAATGTGAACTTAACGATAAAAATATAAAAAGTATGATTAGTTCAATACAAATGACTTTAAACGATATTTAGCAGAATTATCACCATTTTTTACCAAATTTTTTCCCAAATTTTTTTTCTATTTTTTGTATTCACCCAAATGTATTGTAAATACGTGTTTTAGATGTAAAATAATGTGAACTTAACGATAAAAATATAAAAAGTATGATTAGTTCAATACAAATGACTTTAAACGATATTTAGCGGAATTATCACCATTTTTAACCCAATTTTTTCCCAAATTTTTTTTCTATTTTTTGTATTCACCCAAATGTATTGTAAATACGTGTTTTAGATGTAAAATAATGTGAACTTAACGATAAAAATATAAAAAGTATGATTAGTTCAATACAAATGACTTTAAACGATATTTAGCGGAATTATCACCATTTTTTACCCAATTTTTTCCCAAATTTTTTTTCTATTTTTTGTATTCACCCAAATGTATTGTAAACACGTGTTTTAGATGTAAAATAATGTGAACTTAACGTTAAAAATATAAAAAGTATGATTAGTTTAATAGAAATGACTTAAGACGATATTTAGCGGATTCATCAGCTGTATTTCAAAATTTTTTTACGACCTTTTATATTCACCCAAATGTATTGTAAATACGTGTTTTAGATGTAAAATAATGTGAACTTAACGATAAAAATATAAAAAGTATGATTAGTTCAATACAAATGACTTTAAACGATATTTAGCGGAATTGTCACCATTTTTTACCCAATTTTTTCCCAAATTTTTTTTCTATTTTTTGTATTCACCCAAATGTATTGTAAACACGTGTTTTAGATGTAAAATAATGTGAACTTAACGTTAAAAATATAAAAAGTATGATTAGTTTAATAGAAATGACTTAAGACGATATTTAGCGGATTCATCAGCTGTATTTCAAAATTTTTTTACGACCTTTTATATTCACCCAAATGTATTGTAAATACGGGTTTTAGATGTAAAATAATGTGATCTTAACGATAAAAATATAAAAAGTATGATTAGTTCAATACAAATGACTTTAAACGATATTTAGCGGAATTATCACCATTTTTTACCCAATTTTTTCCCAAATTTTTTTTCTATTTTTTGTATTCATCCAAATGTATTGTAAACACGTGTTTTAGATGTAAAATAATGTGAACTTAACGTTAAAAATATAAAAAGTATGATTAGTTTAATAGAAATGACTTAAGACGATATTTAGCGGATTCATCACCTGTATTTCAAAATTTTTTTACGACCTTTTATATTCACCCAAATGTATTGTAAAGACGTGTTTTAGATGTAAAATAATGTGAACTTAACGATAAAAATATAAAAAGTATGATTAGTTCAATACAAATGACTTTAAACGATATTTAGCGGAATTATCACCATTTTTTACCAAATTTTTTCCCAAATTTTTTTTCTATTTTTTGTATTCACCCAAATGTATTGTAAATACGTGTTTTAGATGTAAAATAATGTGAACTTAACGATAAAAATATAAAAAGTATGATTAGTTCAATACAAATGACTTTAAACGATATTTAGCGGAATTATCACCATTTTTTACCCAATTTTTTCCCAAATTTTTTTTCTATTTTTTGTATTCATCCAAATGTATTGTAAACACGTGTTTTAGATGTAAAATAATGTGAACTTAACGTTAAAAATATAAAAAGTATGATTAGTTTAATAGAAATGACTTAAGACGATATTTAGCGGATTCATCACCTGTATTTCAAAATTTTTTTACGATCTTTTATATTCACCCAAATGTATTGTAAAGACGTGTTTTAGATGTAAAATAATGTGAACTTAACGATAAAAATATAAAAAGTATGATTAGTTCAATACAAATGACTTTAAACGATATTTAGCGGAATTATCACCATTTTTTACCAAATTTTTTCCCAAATTTTTTTTCTATTTTTTGTATTCACCCAAATGTATTGTAAATACGTGTTTTAGATGTAAAATAATGTGAACTTAACGATAAAAATATAAAAAGTATGATTAGTTCAATACAAATGACTTTAAACGATATTTAGCGGAATTATCACCATTTTTTACCCAATTTTTTCCCAAATTTTTTTTCTATTTTTTGTATTCATCCAAATGTATTGTAAACACGTGTTTTAGATGTAAAATAATGTGAACTTAACGTTAAAAATATAAAAAGTATGATTAGTTTAATAGAAATGACTTAAGACGATATTTAGCGGATTCATCACCTGTATTTCAAAATTTTTTTACGAACTTTTATATTCACCCAAATGTATTGTACAGACGTGTTTTAGATGTAAAATAATGTGAACTTAACGATAAAAATATAAAAAGTATGATTAGTTCAATACAAATGACTTAAGACGATATTTAGCGGTTTCATCACCTGTATTTCAAAATTTTTTTACGACCTTTTATATTCACCCAAATGTATTGTAAATACGTGTTTTAGATGTAAAATAATGTGAACTTAACGATAAAAATATAAAAAGTATGATTAGTTCAATACAAATGACTTTAAACGATATTTAGCGGAATTATCACCATTTTTTACCCAATTTTTTCCCAAATTTTTTTTCTATTTTTTGTATTCATCCAAATGTATTGTAAACACGTGTTTTACATGTAAAATAATGTGAACTTAACGTTAAAAATATAAAAAGTATGATTAGTTCAATACAAACGACTTTAAACGATATTTAGCGGAATTATCACCATTATTTACCAAATTTTTTCCCAAATGTTTTTTCTATTTTTTGTATTCACCCAAATGTATTGTAAATACGTGTTTTAGATGTAAAATAATGTGAACTTAACGATAAAAATATAAAAAGTATGATTAGTTCAATACAAATGACTTTAAACGATATTTAGCGGAATTATCACCATTTTTTACCTAATTTTTTCCCAAATTTTTTTTCTATTTTTTGTATTCATCCAAATGTATTGTAAACACGTGTTTTAGATGTAAAATAATGTGAACTTAACGTTAAAAATATAAAAAGTATGATTAGTTTAATAGAAATGACTTAAGACGATATTTAGCGGATTCATCACCTGTATTTCAAAATTTTTTTACGACCTTTTATATTCACCCAAATGTATTGTAAAGACGTGTTTTAGATGTAAAATAATGTGAACTTAACGATAAAAATATAAAAAGTATGATTAGTTCAATACAAATGACTTTAAACGATATTTAGCGGAATTATCACCATTTTTTACCAAATTTTTTCCCAAATTTTTTTTCTATTTTTTGTATTCACCCAAATGTATTGTAAATACGTGTTTTAGATGTAAAATAATGTGAACTTAACGATAAAAATATAAAAAGTATGATTAGTTCAATACAAATGACTTTAAACGATATTTAGCGGAATTATCACCATTTTTTACCCAATTTTTTCCCAAATTTTTTTTCTATTTTTTGTATTCATCCAAATGTATTGTAAACACGTGTTTTAGATGTAAAATAATGTGAACTTAACGTTAAAAATATAAAAAGTATGATTAGTTTAATAGAAATGACTTAAGACGATATTTAGCGGATTCATCACCTGTATTTCAAAATTTTTTTACGACCTTTTATATTCACCCAAATGTATTGTAAAGACGTGTTTTAGATGTAAAATAATGTGAACTTAACGATAAAAATATAAAAAGTATGATTAGTTCAATACAAATGACTTTAAACGATATTTAGCGGAATTATCACCATTTTTTACCAAATTTTTTCCCAAATTTTTTTTCTATTTTTTGTATTCACCCAAATGTATTGTAAATACGTGTTTTAGATGTAAAATAATGTGAACTTAACGATAAAAATATAAAAAGTATGATTAGTTCAATACAAATGACTTTAAACGATATTTAGCGGAATTATCACCATTTTTTACCCAATTTTTTCCCAAATTTTTTTTCTATTTTTTATATTCACCCAAATGTATTGTAAAGACGTGTTTTAGATGTAAAATAATGTGAACTTAACGATAAAAATATAAAAAGTATGATTAGTTCAATACAAATGACTTAAGACGATATTTAGCGGTTTCATCACCTGTATTTCAAAATTTTTTTACGACCTTTTATATTCACCCAAATGTATTGTAAAGACGTGTTTTAGATGTAAAATAATGTGAACTTAACGATAAAAATATAAAAAGTATGATTAGTTCAATACAAATGACTTTAAACGATATTTAGCGGAATTATCACCATTTTTTACCAAATTTTTTCCCAAATTTTTTTTCTATTTTTTGTATTCACCCAAATGTATTGTAAATACGTGTTTTAGATGTAAAATAATGTGAACTTAACGATAAAAATATAAAAAGTATGATTAGTTCAATACAAATGACTTTAAACGATATTTAGCGGAATTATCACCATTTTTTACCAAATTTTTTTTCTATTTTTTGTATTCACCCAAATGTATTGTAAATACGTGTTTTATATGTAAAATAATGTGAACTTAACGATAAAAATATAAAAAGTATGATTAGTTCAATACAAATGACTTTAAACGATATTTAGCGGAATTATCACCATTTTTTACCCAATTTTTTCCCAAATTTTTTTTCTATTTTTTGTATTCATCCAAATGTATTGTAAACACGTGTTTAAGATGTAAAATAATGTGAACTTAACGTTAAAAATATAAAAAGTATGATTAGTTTAATAGAAATGACTTAAGACGATATTTAGCGGATTCATCACCTGTATTTCAAAATTTTTTTACGACCTTTTATATTCACCCAAATGTATTGTAAAGACGTGTTTTAGATGTAAAATAATGTGAACTTAACGATAAAAATATAAAAAGTATGATTAGTTCAATACAAATGACTTTAAACGATATTTAGCGGAATTATCACCATTTTTTACCAAATTTTTTCCCAAATTTTTTTTCTATTTTTTGTATTCACCCAAATGTATTGTAAATACGTGTTTTAGATGTAAAATAATGTGAACTTAACGATAAAAATATAAAAAGTATGATTAGTTCAATACAAATGACTTTAAACGATATTTAGCGGAATTATCACCATTTTTTACCCAATTTTTTCCCAAATTTTTTTTCTATTTTTTGTATTCATCCAAATGTATTGTAAACACGTGTTTTACATGTAAAATAATGTGAACTTAACGTTAAAAATATAAAAAGTATGATTAGTTTAATAGAAATGACTTAAGACGATATTTAGCGGATTCATCACCTGTATTTCAAAATTTTTTTACGACCTTTTATATTCACCCAAATGTATTGTAAAGACGTGTTTTAGATGTAAAATAATGTGAACTTAACGATAAAAATATAAAAAGTATGATTAGTTCAATACAAATGACTTAAGACGATATTTAGCGGTTTCATCACCTGTATTTCAAAATTTTTTTACGACCTTTTATATTCACCCAAATGTATTGTAAAGACGTGTTTTAGATGTAAAATAATGTGAACTTAACGATAAAAATATAAAAAGTATGATTAGTTCAATACAAATGACTTTAAACGATATTTAGCGGAATTATCACCATTTTTTACCAAATTTTTTTTCTATTTTTTGTATTCACCCAAATGTATTGTAAATACGTGTATTAGATGTAAAATAATGTGAACTTAACGATAAAAATATAAAAAGTATGATTAGTTCAATACAAATGACTTTAAACGATATTTAGCGGAATTATCACCATTTTTTACCCACTTTTTTCCCAAATTTTTTTTCTATTTTTTGTATTCATCCAAATGTATTGTAAACACGTGTTTTAGATGTAAAATAATGTGAACTTAACGTTAAAAATATAAAAAGTATGATTAGTTTAATAGAAATGACTTAAGACGATATTTAGCGGATTCATCACCTGTATTTCAAAATTTTTTTACGACCTTTTATATTCACCCAAATGTATTGTAAAGACGTGTTTTAGATGTAAAATAATGTGAACTTAACGATAAAAATATAAAAAGTATTATTAGTTCAATACCAATGACTTTAAACGATATTTAGCGGATTCATCAGCTGTATTTCAAAATTTTTTTACGACCTTTTATATTCACCCAAATGTATTGTAAAGACGTGTTTTAGATGTAAAATAATGTGAACTTAACGATAAAAATATAAAAAGTATGATTAGTTCAATACAAATGACTTTAAACGATATTTAGCGGATTCATCAGCTGTATTTCAAAATTTTTTTACCACCTTTTATATTCACCCAAATGTATTGTAAATACGTGTTTTAGATGTAAAATAATGTGAACTTAACGATAAAAATATAAAAAGTATGATTAGTTCAATACAAATGACTTTAAACGATATTTAGCGGAATTATCACCATTTTTTACCAAATTTTTTCCCAAATTTTTTTTCTATTTTTTGTATTCACCCAAATGTATTGTAAATACGTGTTTTAGATGTAAAATAATGTGAACTTAACGATAAAAATATAAAAAGTATGATTAGTTCAATACAAATGACTTTAAACGATATTTAGCGGAATTATCACCATTTTTTACCCAATTTTTTCCCAAATTTTTTTTCTATTTTTTGTATTCATCCAAATGTATTGTAAACACGTGTTTTACATGTAAAATAATGTGAACTTAACGTTAAAAATATAAAAAGTATGATTAGTTTAATAGAAATGACTTAAGACGATATTTAGCGGATTCATCACCTGTATTTCAAAATTTTTTTACGACCTTTTATATTCACCCAAATGTATTGTAAAGACTTGTTTTAGATGTAAAATAATGTGAACTTAACGATAAAAATATAAAAAGTATGATTAGTTCAATACAAATGACTTAAGACGATATTTAGCGGTTTCATCACCTGTATTTCAAAATTTTTTTACGACCTTTTATATTCACCCAAATGTATTGTAAAGACGTGTTTTAGATGTAAAATAATGTGAACTTAACGATAAAAATATAAAAAGTATGATTAGTTCAATACAAATGACTTTAAACGATATTTAGCGGAATTATCACCATTTTTTACCAAATTTTTTCCCAAATTTTTTTTCTATTTTTTGTATTCACCCAAATGTATTGTAAATACGTGTTTTAGATGTAAAATAATGTGAACTTAACGATAAAAATATAAAAAGTATGATTAGTTCAATACAAATGACTTTAAACGATATTTAGCGGAATTATCACCATTTTTTACCAAATTTTTTTTCTATTTTTTGTATTCACCCAAATGTATTGTAAATACGTGTATTAGATGTAAAATAATGTGAACTTAACGATAAAAATATAAAAAGTATGATTAGTTCAATACAAATGACTTTAAACGATATTTAGCGGAATTATCACCATTTTTTACCCACTTTTTTCCCAAATTTTTTTTCTATTTTTTGTATTCATCCAAATGTATTGTAAACACGTGTTTTAGATGTAAAATAATGTGAACTTAACGTTAAAAATATAAAAAGTATGATTAGTTTAATAGAAATGACTTAAGACGATATTTAGCGGATTCATCACCTGTATTTCAAAATTTTTTTACGACCTTTTATATTCACCCAAATGTATTGTAAAGACGTGTTTTAGATGTAAAATAATGTGAACTTAACGATAAAAATATAAAAAGTATGATTAGTTCAATACCAATGACTTTAAACGATATTTAGCGGATTCATCAGCTGTATTTCAAAATTTTTTTACGACCTTTTATATTCACCCAAATGTATTGTAAAGACGTGTTTTAGATGTAAAATAATGTGAACTTAACGATAAAAATATAAAAAGTATGATTAGTTCAATACAAATGACTTTAAACGATATTTAGCGGATTCATCAGCTGTATTTCAAAATTTTTTTACCACCTTTTATATTCACCCAAATGTATTGTAAATACGTGTTTTAGATGTAAAATAATGTGAACTTAACGATAAAAATATAAAAAGTATGATTAGTTCAATACAAATGACTTTAAACGATATTTAGCGGAATTATCACCATTTTTTACCAAATTTTTTCCCAAATTTTTTTTCTATTTTTTGTATTCACCCAAATGTATTGTAAATACGTGTTTTAGATGTAAAATAATGTGAACTTAACGATAAAAATATAAAAAGTATGATTAGTTCAATACAAATGACTTTAAACGATATTTAGCGGAATTATCACCATTTTTTACCAAATTTTTTTTCTATTTTTTGTATTCACCCAAATGTATTGTAAATACGTGTATTAGATGTAAAATAATGTGAACTTAACGATAAAAATATAAAAAGTATGATTAGTTCAATACAAATGACTTTAAACGATATTTAGCGGAATTATCACCATTTTTTACCCAATTTTTTCCCAAATTTTTTTTCTATTTTTTGTATTCATCCAAATGTATTGTAAACACGTGTTTTAGATGTAAAATAATGTGAACTTAACGTTAAAAATATAAAAAGTATGATTAGTTTAATAGAAATGACTTAAGACGATATTTAGCGGATTCATCACCTGTATTTCAAAATTTTTTTACGACCTTTTATATTCACCCAAATGTATTGTAAAGACGTGTTTTAGATGTAAAATAATGTGAACTTAACGATAAAAATATAAAAAGTATGATTAGTTCAATACAAATGACTTTAAACGATATTTAGCGGATTCATCAGCTGTATTTCAAAATTTTTTTACGACCTTTTATATTCACCCAAATGTATTGTAAATACGTGTTTTAGATGTAAAATAATGTGAACTTAACGATAAAAATATAAAAAGTATGATTAGTTCAATACAAATGAGTTTAAACGATATTTAGCGGAATTATCACCATTTTTTAACAAATTTTTTTTCTATTTTTTGTATTCACCCAAATGTATTGTAAACACGTGTTTTAGATGTAAAATAATGTGAACTTAACGTTAAAAATATAAAAAGTATGATTAGTTTAATAGAAATGACTTAAGACGATATTTAGCGGATTCATCACCTGTATTTCAAAATTTTTTTACGACCTTTTATATTCACCCAAATGTATTGTAAAGACGTGTTTTAGATGTAAAATAATGTGAACTTAACGATAAAAATATAAAAAGTATGATTAGTTCAATACAAATGACTTTAAACGATATTTAGCGGAATTATCACCATTTTTTACCAAATTTTTTCCCAAATTTTTTTTCTATTTTTTGTATTCACCCAAATGTATTGTAAATACGTGTTTTAGATGTAAAATAATGTGAACTTAACGATAAAAATATAAAAAGTATGATTAGTTCAATACAAATGACTTTAAACGATATTTAGCGGAATTATCACCATTTTTTACCAAATTTTTTCCCAAATTTTTTTTCTATTTTTTGTATTCATCCAAATGTATTGTAAACACGTGTTTTAGATGTAAAATAATGTGAACTTAACGTTAAAAATATAAAAAGTATGATTAGTTTAATAGAAATGACTTAAGACGATATTTAGCGGATTCATCACCTGTATTTCAAAATTTTTTTACGACCTTTTATATTCACCCAAATGTATTGTAAAGACGTGTTTTAGATGTAAAATAATGTGAACTTAACGATAAAAATATAAAAAGTATGATTAGTTCAATACAAATGACTTAAGACGATATTTAGCGGTTTCATCACCTGTATTTCAAAATTTTTTTACGACCTTTTATATTCACCCAAATGTATTGTAAATACGTGTTTTAGATGTAAAATAATGTGAACTTAACGATAAAAATATAAAAAGTATGATTAGTTCAATACAAATGACTTTAAACGATATTTAGCGGAATTATCACCATTTTTTACCAAATTTTTTTTCTATTTTTTGTATTCACCCAAATGTATTGTAAATACGTGTATTAGATGTAAAATAATGTGAACTTAACGATAAAAATATAAAAAGTATGATTAGTTCAATACAAATGACTTTAAACGATATTTAGCGGAATTATCACCATTTTTTACCCAATTTTTTCCCAAATTTTTTTTCTATTTTTTGTATTCATCCAAATGTATTGTAAACACGTGTTTTAGATGTAAAATAATGTGAACTTAACGTTAAAAATATAAAAAGTATGATTAGTTTAATAGAAATGACTAAAGACGATATTTAGCGGATTCATCACCTGTATTTCAAAATTTTTTTACGACCTTTTATATTCACCCAAATGTATTGTAAAGACGTGTTTTAGATGTAAAATAATGTGAACTTAACGATAAAAATATAAAAAGTATGATTAGTTCAATACAAATGACTTTAAACGATATTTAGCGGAATTATCACCATTTTTTACCAAATTTTTTCCCAAATTTTTTTTCTATTTTTTGTATTCACCCAAATGTATTGTAAATACGTGTTTTAGATGTAAAATAATGTGAACTTAACGATAAAAATATAAAAAGTATGATTAGTTCAATACAAATGACTTTAAACGATATTTAGCGGAATTATCACCATTTTTTACCAAATTTTTTTTCTATTTTTTGTATTCACCCAAATGTATTGTAAATACGTGTATTAGATGTAAAATAATGTGAACTTAACGATAAAAATATAAAAAGTATGATTAGTTCAATACAAATGACTTTAAACGATATTTAGCGGAATTATCACCATTTTTTACCCACTTTTTTCCCAAATTTTTTTTCTATTTTTTGTATTCATCCAAATGTATTGTAAACACGTGTTTTAGATGTAAAATAATGTGAACTTAACGTTAAAAATATAAAAAGTATGATTAGTTTAATAGAAATGACTTAAGACGATATTTAGCGGATTCATCACCTGTATTTCAAAATTTTTTTACGACCTTTTATATTCACCCAAATGTATTGTAAAGACGTGTTTTAGATGTAAAATAATGTGAACTTAACGATAAAAATATAAAAAGTATTATTAGTTCAATACCAATGACTTTAAACGATATTTAGCGGATTCATCAGCTGTATTTCAAAATTTTTTTACGACCTTTTATATTCACCCAAATGTATTGTAAAGACGTGTTTTAGATGTAAAATAATGTGAACTTAACGATAAAAATATAAAAAGTATGATTAGTTCAATACAAATGACTTTAAACGATATTTAGCGGATTCATCAGCTGTATTTCAAAATTTTTTTACCACCTTTTATATTCACCCAAATGTATTGTAAATACGTGTTTTAGATGTAAAATAATGTGAACTTAACGATAAAAATATAAAAAGTATGATTAGTTCAATACAAATGACTTTAAACGATATTTAGCGGAATTATCACCATTTTTTACCAAATTTTTTCCCAAATTTTTTTTCTATTTTTTGTATTCACCCAAATGTATTGTAAATACGTGTTTTAGATGTAAAATAATGTGAACTTAACGATAAAAATATAAAAAGTATGATTAGTTCAATACAAATGACTTTAAACGATATTTAGCGGAATTATCACCATTTTTTACCCAATTTTTTCCCAAATTTTTTTTCTATTTTTTGTATTCATCCAAATGTATTGTAAACACGTGTTTTACATGTAAAATAATGTGAACTTAACGTTAAAAATATAAAAAGTATGATTAGTTTAATAGAAATGACTTAAGACGATATTTAGCGGATTCATCACCTGTATTTCAAAATTTTTTTACGACCTTTTATATTCACCCAAATGTATTGTAAAGACTTGTTTTAGATGTAAAATAATGTGAACTTAACGATAAAAATATAAAAAGTATGATTAGTTCAATACAAATGACTTAAGACGATATTTAGCGGTTTCATCACCTGTATTTCAAAATTTTTTTACGACCTTTTATATTCACCCAAATGTATTGTAAAGACGTGTTTTAGATGTAAAATAATGTGAACTTAACGATAAAAATATAAAAAGTATGATTAGTTCAATACAAATGACTTTAAACGATATTTAGCGGAATTATCACCATTTTTTACCAAATTTTTTCCCAAATTTTTTTTCTATTTTTTGTATTCACCCAAATGTATTGTAAATACGTGCTTTAGATGTAAAATAATGTGAACTTAACGATAAAAATATAAAAAGTATGATTAGTTCAATACAAATGACTTTAAACGATATTTAGCGGAATTATCACCATTTTTTACCAAATTTTTTTTCTATTTTTTGTATTCACCCAAATGTATTGTAAATACGTGTATTAGATGTAAAATAATGTGAACTTAACGATAAAAATATAAAAAGTATGATTAGTTCAATACAAATGACTTTAAACGATATTTAGCGGAATTATCACCATTTTTTACCCACTTTTTTCCCAAATTTTTTTTCTATTTTTTGTATTCATCCAAATGTATTGTAAACACGTGTTTTAGATGTAAAATAATGTGAACTTAACGTTAAAAATATAAAAAGTATGATTAGTTTAATAGAAATGACTTAAGACGATATTTAGCGGATTCATCACCTGTATTTCAAAATTTTTTTACGACCTTTTATATTCACCCAAATGTATTGTAAAGACGTGTTTTAGATGTAAAATAATGTGAACTTAACGATAAAAATATAAAAAGTATGATTAGTTCAATACCAATGACTTTAAACGATATTTAGCGGATTCATCAGCTGTATTTCAAAATTTTTTTACGACCTTTTATATTCACCCAAATGTATTGTAAAGACGTGTTTTAGATGTAAAATAATGTGAACTTAACGATAAAAATATAAAAAGTATGATTAGTTCAATACAAATGACTTTAAACGATATTTAGCGGATTCATCAGCTGTATTTCAAAATTTTTTTACCACCTTTTATATTCACCCAAATGTATTGTAAATACGTGTTTTAGATGTAAAATAATGTGAACTTAACGATAAAAATATAAAAAGTATGATTAGTTCAATACAAATGACTTTAAACGATATTTAGCGGAATTATCACCATTTTTTACCAAATTTTTTCCCAAATTTTTTTTCTATTTTTTGTATTCACCCAAATGTATTGTAAATACGTGTTTTAGATGTAAAATAATGTGAACTTAACGATAAAAATATAAAAAGTATGATTAGTTCAATACAAATGACTTTAAACGATATTTAGCGGAATTATCACCATTTTTTACCAAATTTTTTTTCTATTTTTTGTATTCACCCAAATGTATTGTAAATACGTGTATTAGATGTAAAATAATGTGAACTTAACGATAAAAATATAAAAAGTATGATTAGTTCAATACAAATGACTTTAAACGATATTTAGCGGAATTATCACCATTTTTTACCCAATTTTTTCCCAAATTTTTTTTCTATTTTTTGTATTCATCCAAATGTATTGTAAACACGTGTTTTAGATGTAAAATAATGTGAACTTAACGTTAAAAATATAAAAAGTATGATTAGTTTAATAGAAATGACTTAAGACGATATTTAGCGGATTCATCACCTGTATTTCAAAATTTTTTTACGACCTTTTATATTCACCCAAATGTATTGTAAAGACGTGTTTTAGATGTAAAATAATGTGAACTTAACGATAAAAATATAAAAAGTATGATTAGTTCAATACAAATGACTTTAAACGATATTTAGCGGATTCATCAGCTGTATTTCAAAATTTTTTTACGACCTTTTATATTCACCCAAATGTATTGTAAATACGTGTTTTAGATGTAAAATAATGTGAACTTAACGATAAAAATATAAAAAGTATGATTAGTTCAATACAAATGAGTTTAAACGATATTTAGCGGAATTATCACCATTTTTTAACAAATTTTTTTTCTATTTTTTGTATTCACCCAAATGTATTGTAAACACGTGTTTTAGATGTAAAATAATGTGAACTTAACGTTAAAAATATAAAAAGTATGATTAGTTTAATAGAAATGACTTAAGACGATATTTAGCGGATTCATCACCTGTATTTCAAAATTTTTTTACGACCTTTTATATTCACCCAAATGTATTGTAAAGACGTGTTTTAGATGTAAAATAATGTGAACTTAACGATAAAAATATAAAAAGTATGATTAGTTCAATACAAATGACTTTAAACGATATTTAGCGGAATTATCACCATTTTTTACCAAATTTTTTCCCAAATTTTTTTTCTATTTTTTGTATTCACCCAAATGTATTGTAAATACGTGTTTTAGATGTAAAATAATGTGAACTTAACGATAAAAATATAAAAAGTATGATTAGTTCAATACAAATGACTTTAAACGATATTTAGCGGAATTATCACCATTTTTTACCAAATTTTTTCCCAAATTTTTTTTCTATTTTTTGTATTCATCCAAATGTATTGTAAACACGTGTTTTAGATGTAAAATAATGTGAACTTAACGTTAAAAATATAAAAAGTATGATTAGTTTAATAGAAATGACTTAAGACGATATTTAGCGGATTCATCACCTGTATTTCAAAATTTTTTTACGACCTTTTATATTCACCCAAATGTATTGTAAAGACGTGTTTTAGATGTAAAATAATGTGAACTTAACGATAAAAATATAAAAAGTATGATTAGTTCAATACAAATGACTTAAGACGATATTTAGCGGTTTCATCACCTGTATTTCAAAATTTTTTTACGACCTTTTATATTCACCCAAATGTATTGTAAATACGTGTTTTAGATGTAAAATAATGTGAACTTAACGATAAAAATATAAAAAGTATGATTAGTTCAATACAAATGACTTTAAACGATATTTAGCGGAATTATCACCATTTTTTACCAAATTTTTTTTCTATTTTTTGTATTCACCCAAATGTATTGTAAATACGTGTATTAGATGTAAAATAATGTGAACTTAACGATAAAAATATAAAAAGTATGATTAGTTCAATACAAATGACTTTAAACGATATTTAGCGGAATTATCACCATTTTTTACCCAATTTTTTCCCAAATTTTTTTTCTATTTTTTGTATTCATCCAAATGTATTGTAAACACGTGTTTTAGATGTAAAATAATGTGAACTTAACGTTAAAAATATAAAAAGTATGATTAGTTAAATAGAAATGACTTAAGACGATATTTAGCGGATTCATCACCTGTATTTCAAAATTTTTTTACGACCTTTTATATTCACCCAAATGTATTGTAAAGACGTGTTTTAGATGTAAAATAATGTGAACTTAACGATAAAAATATAAAAAGTATGATTAGTTCAATACAAATGACTTTAAACGATATTTAGCGGATTCATCAGCTGTATTTCAAAATTTTTTTACGACCTTTTATATTCACCCAAATGTATTGTAAATACGTGTTTTAGATGTAAAATAATGTGAACTTAACGATAAAAATATAAAAAGTATGATTAGTTCAATACAAATGACTTTAAACGATATTTAGCGGAATTGTCACCATTTTTTACCCAATTTTTTCCCAAATTTTTTTTCTATTTTTTGTATTCACCCAAATGTATTGTAAACACGTGTTTTAGATGTAAAATAATGTGAACTTAACGTTAAAAATATAAAAAGTATGATTAGTTTAATAGAAATGACTTAAGACGATATTTAGCGGATTCATCAGCTGTATTTCAAAATTTTTTTACGACCTTTTATATTCACCCAAATGTATTGTAAAGACGTGTTTTAGATGTAAAATAATGTGAACTTAACGATAAAAATATAAAAAGTATGATTAGTTCAATACAAATGACTTTAAACGATATTTAGCGGAATTATCACCATTTGTTACCAAATTTTTTCCCAAATTTTTTTCTATTTTTTGTATTCACCCAAATGTATTGTAAATACGTGTTTTAGATGTAAAATAATGTGAACTTAACGATAAAAATATAAAAAGTATGATTAGTTCAATACAAATGACTTTAAACGATATTTAGCGGAATTATCACCATTTTTTACCCAATTTTTTCCCAAATTTTTTTACGACCTTTTATATTCACCCAAATGTATTGTAAAGACGTGTTTTAGATGTAAAATAATGTGAACTTAACGATAAAAATATAAAAAGTATGATTAGTTCAATACCAATGACTTTAAACGATATTTAGCGGATTCATCAGCTGTATTTCAAAATTTTTTTACGACCTTTTATATTCACCCAAATGTATTGTAAAGACGTGTTTTAGATGTAAAATAATGTGAACTTAACGATAAAAATATAAAAAGTATGATTAGTTCAATACAAATGACTTTAAACGATATTTAGCGGATTCATCAGCTGTATTTCAAAATTTTTTTACCACCTTTTATATTCACCCAAATGTATTGTAAATACGTGTTTTAGATGTAAAATAATGTGAACTTAACGATAAAAATATAAAAAGTATGATTAGTTCAATACAAATGACTTTAAACGATATTTAGCGGAATTATCACCATTTTTTACCAAATTTTTTCCCAAATTTTTTTTCTATTTTTTGTATTCACCCAAATGTATTGTAAATACGTTTTTTAGATGTAAAATAATGTGAACTTAACGATAAAAATATAAAAAGTATGATTAGTTCAATACAAATGACTTTAAACGATATTTAGCGGAATTATCACCATTTTTTACCAAATTTTTTTTCTATTTTTTGTATTCACCCAAATGTATTGTAAATACGTGTATTAGATGTAAAATAATGTGAACTTAACGATAAAAATATAAAAAGTATGATTAGTTCAATACAAATGACTTTAAACGATATTTAGCGGAATTATCACCATTTTTTACCCAATTTTTTCCCAAATTTTTTTTCTATTTTTTGTATTCATCCAAATGTATTGTAAACACGTGTTTTAGATGTAAAATAATGTGAACTTAACGTTAAAAATATAAAAAGTATGATTAGTTTAATAGAAATGACTTAAGACGATATTTAGCGGATTCATCACCTGTATTTCAAAATTTTTTTACGACCTTTTATATTCACCCAAATGTATTGTAAAGACGTGTTTTAGATGTAAAATAATGTGAACTTAACGATAAAAATATAAAAAGTATGATTAGTTCAATACAAATGACTTTAAACGATATTTAGCGGATTCATCAGCTGTATTTCAAAATTTTTTTACGACCTTTTATATTCACCCAAATGTATTGTAAATACGTGTTTTAGATGTAAAATAATGTGAACTTAACGATAAAAATATAAAAAGTATGATTAGTTCAATACAAATGAGTTTAAACGATATTTAGCGGAATTATCACCATTTTTTACCAAATTTTTTTTCTATTTTTTGTATTCACCCAAATGTATTGTAATCACGTGTTTTAGATGTAAAATAATGTGAACTTAACGATAAAAATATAAAAAGTATGATTAGTTCAATACAAATGACTTTAAACGATATTTAGCGGAATTATCACCATTTTTTACCAAATTTTTTTTCTATTTTTTGTATTCACCCAAATGTATTGTAAATACGTGTATTAGATGTAAAATAATGTGAACTTAACGATAAAAATATAAAAAGTATGATTAGTTCAATACAAATGACTTTAAACGATATTTAGCGGAATTATCACCATTTTTTACCCAATTTTTTCCCAAATTTTTTTTCTATTTTTTGTATTCATCCAAATGTATTGTAAACACGTGTTTTAGATGTAAAATAATGTGAACTTAACGTTAAAAATATAAAAAGTATGATTAGTTTAATAGAAATGACTTAAGACGATATTTAGCGGATTCATCACCTGTATTTCAAAATTTTTTTACGACCTTTTATATTCACCCAAATGTATTGTAAAGACGTGTTTTAGATGTAAAATAATGTGAACTTAACGATAAAAATATAAAAAGTATGATTAGTTCAATACAAATGACTTTAAACGATATTTAGCGGATTCATCAGCTGTATTTCAAAATTTTTTTACGACCTTTTATATTCACCCAAATGTATTGTAAATACGTGTTTTAGATGTAAAATAATGTGAACTTAACGATAAAAATATAAAAAGTATGATTAGTTCAATACAAATGACTTTAAACGATATTTAGCGGAATTGTCACCATTTTTTACCCAATTTTTTCCCAAATTTTTTTTCTATTTTTTGTATTCACCCAAATGTATTGTAAACACGTGTTTTAGATGTAAAATAATGTGAACTTAACGTTAAAAATATAAAAAGTATGATTAGTTTAATAGAAATGACTTAAGACGATATTTAGCGGATTCATCACCTGTATTTCAAAATTTTTTTACGACCTTTTATATTCACCCAAATGTATTGTAAAGACGTGTTTTAGATGTAAAATAATGTGAACTTAACGATAAAAATATAAAAAGTATGATTAGTTCAATACAAATGACTTTAAACGATATTTAGCGGAATTATCACCATTTGTTACCAAATTTTTTCCCAAATTTTTTTCTATTTTTTGTATTCACCCAAATGTATTGTAAATACGTGTTTTAGATGTAAAATAATGTAAACTTAACGATAAAAATATAAAAAGTATGATTAGTTCAATACAAATGACTTTAAACGATATTTAGCGGAATTATCACGATTTTTTACCCAATTTTTTCCCAAATTTTTTTTCTATTTTTTGTATTCATCCAAATGTATTGTAAACACGTGTTTTACATGTAAAATAATGTGAACTTAACGTTAAAAATATAAAAAGTATGATTAGTTTAATAGAAATGACTTAAGACGATATTTAGCGGATTCATCACCTGTATTTCAAAATTTTTTTACGACCTTTTATATTCACCCAAATGTATTGTAAAGACGTGTTTTAGATGTAAAATAATGTGAACTTAACGATAAAAATATAAAAAGTATGATTAGTTCAATACCAATGACTTTAAACGATATTTAGCGGATTCATCAGCTGTATTTCAAAATTTTTTTACGACCTTTTATATTCACCCAAATGTATTGTAAAGGCGTGTTTTAGATGTAAAATAATGTGAACTTAACGATAAAAATATAAAAAGTATGATTAGTTCAATACAAATGACTTTAAACGATATTTAGCGGATTCATCAGCTGTATTTCAAAATTTTTTTACCACCTTTTATATTCACCCAAATGTATTGTAAATACGTGTTTTAGATGTAAAATAATGTGAACTTAACGATAAAAATATAAAAAGTATGATTAGTTCAATACAAATGACTTTAAACGATATTTAGCGGAATTATCACCATTTTTTACCAAATTTTTTCCCAAATTTTTTTTCTATTTTTTGTATTCACCCAAATGTATTGTAAATACGTGTTTTAGATGTAAAATAATGTGAACTTAACGATAAAAATATAAAAAGTATGATTAGTTCAATACAAATGACTTTAAACGATATTTAGCGGAATTATCACCATTTTTTACCCAATTTTTTCCCAAATTTTTTTTCTATTTTTTGTATTCATCCAAATGTATTGTAAACACGTGTTTTAGATGTAAAATAATGTGAACTTAACGTTAAAAATATAAAAAGTATGATTAGTTTAATAGAAATGACTTAAGACGATATTTAGCGGATTCATCACCTGTATTTCAAAATTTTTTTACGACCTTTTATATTCACCCAAATGTATTGTAAAGACGTGTTTTAGATGTAAAATAATGTGAACTTAACGATAAAAATATAAAAAGTATGATTAGTTCAATACAAATGACTTTAAACGATATTTAGCGGATTCATCAGCTGTATTTCAAAATTTTTTTACGACCTTTTATATTCACCCAAATGTATTGTAAATACGTGTTTTAGATGTAAAATAATGTGAACTTAACGATAAAAATATAAAAAGTATGATTAGTTCAATACAAATGAGTTTAAACGATATTTAGCGGAATTATCACCATTTTTTACCAAATTTTTTTTCTATTTTTTGTATTCACCCAAATGTATTGTAAACACGTGTTTTAGATGTAAAATAATGTGAACTTAACGTTAAAAATATAAAAAGTATGATTAGTTTAATAGAAATGACTTAAGACGATATTTAGCGGATTCATCACCTGTATTTCAAAATTTTTTTACGACCTTTTATATTCACCCAAATGTATTGTAAAGACGTGTTTTAGATGTAAAATAATGTGAACTTAACGATAAAAATATAAAAAGTATGATTAGTTCAATACAAATGAGTTTAAACGATATTTAGCGGAATTATCACCATTTTTTACCAAATTTTTTTTCTATTTTTTGTATTCACCCAAATGTATTGTAAACACGTGTTTTAGATGTAAAATAATGTGAACTTAACGTTAAAAATATAAAAAGTATGATTAGTTTAATAGAAATGACTTAAGACGATATTTAGCGGATTCATCACCTGTATTTCAAAATTTTTTTACGACCTTTTATATTCACCCAAATGTATTGTAAAGACGTGTTTTAGATGTAAAATAATGTGAACTTAACGATAAAAATATAAAAAGTATGATTAGTTCAATACAAATGACTTTAAACGATATTTAGCGGAATTATCACCATTTTTTACCAAATTTTTTCCCAAATTTTTTTTCTATTTTTTGTATTCACCCAAATGTATTGTAAATACGTGTTTTAGATGTAAAATAATGTGAACTTAACGATAAAAATATAAAAAGTATGATTAGTTCAATACAAATGACTTTAAACGATATTTAGCGGAATTATCACCATTTTTTACCAAATTTTTTCCCAAATTTTTTTTCTATTTTTTGTATTCATCCAAATGTATTGTAAACACGTGTTTTAGATGTAAAATAATGTGAACTTAACGTTAAAAATATAAAAAGTATGATTAGTTTAATAGAAATGACTTAAGACGATATTTAGCGGATTCATCACCTGTATTTCAAAATTTTTTTACGACCTTTTATATTCACCCAAATGTATTGTAAAGACGTGTTTTAGATGTAAAATAATGTGAACTTAACGATAAAAATATAAAAAGTATGATTAGTTCAATACAAATGACTTAAGACGATATTTAGCGGTTTCATCACCTGTATTTCAAAATTTTTTTACGACCTTTTATATTCACCCAAATGTATTGTAAATACGTGTTTTAGATGTAAAATGATGTGAACTTAACGATAAAAATATAAAAAGTATGATTAGTTCAATACAAATGACTTTAAACGATATTTAGCGGAATTATCACCATTTTTTACCAAATTTTTTTTCTATTTTTTGTATTCACCCAAATGTATTGTAAATACGTGTATTAGATGTAAAATAATGTGAACTTAACGATAAAAATATAAAAAGTATGATTAGTTCAATACAAATGACTTTAAACGATATTTAGCGGAATTATCACCATTTTTTACCCAATTTTTTCCCAAATTTTTTTTCTATTTTTTGTATTCATCCAAATGTATTGTAAACACGTGTTTTAGATGTAAAATAATGTGAACTTAACGTTAAAAATATAAAAAGTATGATTAGTTTAATAGAAATGACTTAAGACGATATTTAGCGGATTCATCACCTGTATTTCAAAATTTTTTTACGACCTTTTATATTCACCCAAATGTATTGTAAAGACGTGTTTTAGATGTAAAATAATGTGAACTTAACGATAAAAATATAAAAAGTATGATTAGTTCAATACAAATGAGTTTAAACGATATTTAGCGGAATTATCACCATTTTTTACCAAATTTTTTTTCTATTTTTTGTATTCACCCAAATGTATTGTAAACACGTGTTTTAGATGTAAAATAATGTGAACTTAACGTTAAAAATATAAAAAGTATGATTAGTTTAATAGAAATGACTTAAGACGATATTTAGCGGATTCATCACCTGTATTTCAAAATTTTTTTACGACCTTTTATATTCACCCAAATGTATTGTAAAGACGTGTTTTAGATGTAAAATAATGTGAACTTAACGATAAAAATATAAAAAGTATGATTAGTTCAATACAAATGACTTTAAACGATATTTAGCGGAATTATCACCATTTTTTACCAAATTTTTTCCCAAATTTTTTTTCTATTTTTTGTATTCACCCAAATGTATTGTAAATACGTGTTTTAGATGTAAAATAATGTGAACTTAACGATAAAAATATAAAAAGTATGATTAGTTCAATACAAATGACTTTAAACGATATTTAGCGGAATTATCACCATTTTTTACCAAATTTTTTCCCAAATTTTTTTTCTATTTTTTGTATTCATCCAAATGTATTGTAAACACGTGTTTTAGATGTAAAATAATGTGAACTTAACGTTAAAAATATAAAAAGTATGATTAGTTTAATAGAAATGACTTAAGACGATATTTAGCGGATTCATCACCTGTATTTCAAAATTTTTTTACGACCTTTTATATTCACCCAAATGTATTGTAAAGACGTGTTTTAGATGTAAAATAATGTGAACTTAACGATAAAAATATAAAAAGTATGATTAGTTCAATACAAATGACTTAAGACGATATTTAGCGGTTTCATCACCTGTATTTCAAAATTTTTTTACGACCTTTTATATTCACCCAAATGTATTGTAAATACGTGTTTTAGATGTAAAATGATGTGAACTTAACGATAAAAATATAAAAAGTATGATTAGTTCAATACAAATGACTTTAAACGATATTTAGCGGAATTATCACCATTTTTTACCAAATTTTTTTTCTATTTTTTGTATTCACCCAAATGTATTGTAAATACGTGTATTAGATGTAAAATAATGTGAACTTAACGATAAAAATATAAAAAGTATGATTAGTTCAATACAAATGACTTTAAACGATATTTAGCGGAATTATCACCATTTTTTACCCAATTTTTTCCCAAATTTTTTTTCTATTTTTTGTATTCATCCAAATGTATTGTAAACACGTGTTTTAGATGTAAAATAATGTGAACTTAACGTTAAAAATATAAAAAGTATGATTAGTTTAATAGAAATGACTTAAGACGATATTTAGCGGATTCATCACCTGTATTTCAAAATTTTTTTACGACCTTTTATATTCACCCAAATGTATTGTAAAGACGTGTTTTAGATGTAAAATAATGTGAACTTAACGATAAAAATATAAAAAGTATGATTAGTTCAATACAAATGACTTTAAACGATATTTAGCGGATTCATCAGCTGTATTTCAAAATTTTTTTACGACCTTTTATATTCACCCAAATGTATTGTAAATACGTGTTTTAGATGTAAAATAATGTGAACTTAACGATAAAAATATAAAAAGTATGATTAGTTCAATACAAATGACTTTAAACGATATTTAGCGGAATTGTCACCATTTTTTACCCAATTTTTTCCCAAATTTTTTTTCTATTTTTTGTATTCACCCAAATGTATTGTAAACACGTGTTTTAGATGTAAAATAATGTGAACTTAACGTTAAAAATATAAAAAGTATGATTAGTTTAATAGAAATGACTTAAGACGATATTTAGCGGATTCATCACCTGTATTTCAAAATTTTTTTACGACCTTTTATATTCACCCAAATGTATTGTAAAGACGTGTTTTAGATGTAAAATAATGTGAACTTAACGATAAAAATATAAAAAGTATGATTAGTTCAATACAAATGACTTTAAACGATATTTAGCGGAATTATCACCATTTGTTACCAAATTTTTTCCCAAATTTTTTTTCTATTTTTTGTATTCACCCAAATGTATTGTAAATACGTGTTTTAGATGTAAAATAATGTGAACTTAACGATAAAAATATAAAAAGTATGATTAGTTCAATACAAATGACTTTAAACGATATTTAGCGGAATTATCACGATTTTTTACCCAATTTTTTCCCAAATTTTTTTTCTATTTTTTGTATTCATCCAAATGTATTGTAAACACGTGTTTTACATGTAAAATAATGTGAACTTAACGTTAAAAATATAAAAAGTATGATTAGTTTAATAGAAATGACTTAAGACGATATTTAGCGGATTCATCACCTGTATTTCAAAATTTTTTTACGACCTTTTATATTCACCCAAATGTATTGTAAAGACGTGTTTTAGATGTAAAATAATGTGAACTTAACGATAAAAATATAAAAAGTATGATTAGTTCAATACCAATGACTTTAAACGATATTTAGCGGATTCATCAGCTGTATTTCAAAATTTTTTTACGACCTTTTATATTCACCCAAATGTATTGTAAAGACGTGTTTTAGATGTAAAATAATGTGAACTTAACGATAAAAATATAAAAAGTATGATTAGTTCAATACAAATGACTTTAAACGATATTTAGCGGATTCATCAGCTGTATTTCAAAATTTTTTTACCACCTTTTATATTCACCCAAATGTATTGTAAATACGTGTTTTAGATGTAAAATAATGTGAACTTAACGATAAAAATATAAAAAGTATGATTAGTTCAATACAAATGACTTTAAACGATATTTAGCGGAATTATCACCATTTTTTACCAAATTTTTTCCCAAATTTTTTTTCTATTTTTTGTATTCACCCAAATGTATTGTAATTACGTGTTTTAGATGTAAAATAATGTGAACTTAACGATAAAAATATAAAAAGTATGATTAGTTCAATACAAATGACTTTAAACGATATTTAGCGGAATTATCACCATTTTTTACCAAATTTTTTTTCTATTTTTTGTATTCACCCAAATGTATTGTAAATACGTGTATTAGATGTAAAATAATGTGAACTTAACGATAAAAATATAAAAAGTATGATTAGTTCAATACAAATGACTTTAAACGATATTTAGCGGAATTATCACCATTTTTTACCCAATTTTTTCCCAAATTTTTTTTCTATTTTTTGTATTCATCCAAATGTATTGTAAACACGTGTTTTAGATGTAAAATAATGTGAACTTAACGTTAAAAATATAAAAAGTATGATTAGTTTAATAGAAATGACTTAAGACGATATTTAGCGGATTCATCACCTGTATTTCAAAATTTTTTTACGACCTTTTATATTCACCCAAATGTATTGTAAAGACGTGTTTTAGATGTAAAATAATGTGAACTTAACGATAAAAATATAAAAAGTATGATTAGTTCAATACAAATGACTTTAAACGATATTTAGCGGATTCATCAGCTGTATTTCAAAATTTTTTTACGACCTTTTATATTCACCCAAATGTATTGTAAATACGTGTTTTAGATGTAAAATAATGTGAACTTAACGATAAAAATATAAAAAGTATGATTAGTTCAATACAAATGAGTTTAAACGATATTTAGCGGAATTATCACCATTTTTTACCAAATTTTTTTTCTATTTTTTGTATTCACCCAAATGTATTGTAAACACGTGTTTTAGATGTAAAATAATGTGAACTTAACGTTAAAAATATAAAAAGTATGATTAGTTTAATAGAAATGACTTAAGACGATATTTAGCAGATTCATCACCTGTATTTCAAAATTTTTTTACGACCTTTTATATTCACCCAAATGTATTGTAAAGACGTGTTTTAGATGTAAAATAATGTGAACTTAACGATAAAAATATAAAAAGTATGATTAGTTCAATACAAATGAGTTTAAACGATATTTAGCGGAATTATCACCATTTTTTACCAAATTTTTTTTCTATTTTTTGTATTCACCCAAATGTATTGTAAACACGTGTTTTAGATGTAAAATAATGTGAACTTAACGTTAAAAATATAAAAAGTATGATTAGTTTAATAGAAATGACTTAAGACGATATTTAGCGGATTCATCACCTGTATTTCAAAATTTTTTTACGACCTTTTATATTCACCCAAATGTATTGTAAAGACGTGTTTTAGATGTAAAATAATGTGAACTTAACGATAAAAATATAAAAAGTATGATTAGTTCAATACAAATGACTTTAAACGATATTTAGCGGAATTATCACCATTTTTTACCAAATTTTTTCCCAAATTTTTTTTCTATTTTTTGTATTCACCCAAATGTATTGTAAATACGTGTTTTAGATGTAAAATAATGTGAACTTAACGATAAAAATATAAAAAGTATGATTAGTTCAATACAAATGACTTTAAACGATATTTAGCGGAATTATCACCATTTTTTACCAAATTTTTTCCCAAATTTTTTTTCTATTTTTTGTATTCATCCAAATGTATTGTAAACACGTGTTTTAGATGTAAAATAATGTGAACTTAACGTTAAAAATATAAAAAGTATGATTAGTTTAATAGAAATGACTTAAGACGATATTTAGCGGATTCATCACCTGTATTTCAAAATTTTTTTACGACCTTTTATATTCACCCAAATGTATTGTAAAGACGTGTTTTAGATGTAAAATAATGTGAACTTAACGATAAAAATATAAAAAGTATGATTAGTTCAATACAAATGACTTAAGACGATATTTAGCGGTTTCATCACCTGTATTTCAAAATTTTTTTACGACCTTTTATATTCACCCAAATGTATTGTAAATACGTGTTTTAGATGTAAAATAATGTGAACTTAACGATAAAAATATAAAAAGTATGATTAGTTCAATACAAATGACTTTAAACGATATTTAGCGGAATTATCACCATTTTTTACCAAATTTTTTTCTATTTTTTGTATTCACCCAAATGTATTGTAAATACGTGTATTAGATGTAAAATAATGTGAACTTAACGATAAAAATATAAAAAGTATGATTAGTTCAATACAAATGACTTTAAACGATATTTAGCGGAATTATCACCATTTTTTACCCAATTTTTTCCCAAATTTTTTTTCTATTTTTTGTATTCATCCAAATGTATTGTAAACACGTGTTTTAGATGTAAAATAATGTGAACTTAACGTTAAAAATATAAAAAGTATGATTAGTTTAATAGAAATGACTTAAGACGATATTTAGCGGATTCATCACCTGTATTTCAAAATTTTTTTACGACCTTTTATATTCACCCAAATGTATTGTAAAGACGTGTTTTAGATGTAAAATAATGTGAACTTAACGATAAAAATATAAAAAGTATGATTAGTTCAATACAAATGACTTTAAACGATATTTAGCGGATTCATCAGCTGTATTTCAAAATTTTTTTACGACCTTTTATATTCACCCAAATGTATTGTAAATACGTGTTTTAGATGTAAAATAATGTGAACTTAACGATAAAAATATAAAAAGTATGATTAGTTCAATACAAATGACTTTAAACGATATTTAGCGGAATTGTCACCATTTTTTACCCAATTTTTTCCCAAATTTTTTTTCTATTTTTTGTATTCACCCAAATGTATTGTAAACACGTGTTTTAGATGTAAAATAATGTGAACTTAACGTTAAAAATATAAAAAGTATTATTAGTTTAATAGAAATGACTTAAGACGATATTTAGCGGATTCATCACCTGTATTTCAAAATTTTTTTACGACCTTTTATATTCACCCAAATGTATTGTAAAGACGTGTTTTAGATGTAAAATAATGTGAACTTAACGATAAAAATATAAAAAGTATGATTAGTTCAATACAAATGACTTTAAACGATATTTAGCGGAATTATCACCATTTGTTACCAAATTTTTTCCCAAATTTTTTTCTATTTTTTGTATTCACCCAAATGTATTGTAAATACGTGTTTTAGATGTAAAATAATGTGAACTTAACGATAAAAATATAAAAAGTATGATTAGTTCAATACAAATGACTTTAAACGATATTTAGCGGAATTATCACGATTTTTTACCCAATTTTTTCCCAAATTTTTTTTCTAGTTTTTGTATTCATCCAAATGTATTGTAAACACGTGTTTTACATGTAAAATAATGTGAACTTAACGTTAAAAATATAAAAAGTATGATTAGTTTAATAGAAATGACTTAAGACGATATTTAGCGGATTCATCACCTGTATTTCAAAATTTTTTTACGACCTTTTATATTCACCCAAATGTATTGTAAAGACGTGTTTTAGATGTAAAATAATGTGAACTTAACGATAAAAATATAAAAAGTATGATTAGTTCAATACCAATGACTTTAAACGATATTTAGCGGATTCATCAGCTGTATTTCAAAATTTTTTTACGACCTTTTATATTCACCCAAATGTATTGTAAAGACGTGTTTTAGATGTAAAATAATGTGAACTTAACGATAAAAATATAAAAAGTATGATTAGTTCAATACAAATGACTTTAAACGATATTTAGCGGATTCATCAGCTGTATTTCAAAATTTTTTTACCACCTTTTATATTCACCCAAATGTATTGTAAATACGTGTTTTAGATGTAAAATAATGTGAACTTAACGATAAAAATATAAAAAGTATGATTAGTTCAATACAAATGACTTTAAACGATATTTAGCGGAATTATCACCATTTTTTACCAAATTTTTTCCCAAATTTTTTTTCTATTTTTTGTATTCACCCAAATGTATTGTAAATACGTGTTTTAGATGTAAAATAATGTGAACTTAACGATAAAAATATAAAAAGTATGATTAGTTCAATACAAATGACTTTAAACGATATTTAGCGGAATTATCACCATTTTTTACCAAATTTTTTTTCTATTTTTTGTATTCACCCAAATGTATTGTAAATACGTGTATTAGATGTAAAATAATGTGAACTTAACGATAAAAATATAAAAAGTATGATTAGTTCAATACAAATGACTTTAAACGATATTTAGCGGAATTATCACCATTTTTTACCCAATTTTTTCCCAAATTTTTTTTCTATTTTTTGTATTCATCCAAATGTATTGTAAACACGTGTTTTAGATGTAAAATAATGTGAACTTAACGTTAAAAATATAAAAAGTATGATTAGTTTAATAGAAATGACTTAAGACGATATTTAGCGGATTCATCACCTGTATTTCAAAATTTTTTTACGACCTTTTATATTCACCCAAATGTATTGTAAAGACGTGTTTTAGATGTAAAATAATGTGAACTTAACGATAAAAATATAAAAAGTATGATTAGTTCAATACAAATGACTTTAAACGATATTTAGCGGATTCATCAGCTGTATTTCAAAATTTTTTTACGACCTTTTATATTCACCCAAATGTATTGTAAATACGTGTTTTAGATGTAAAATAATGTGAACTTAACGATAAAAATATAAAAAGTATGATTAGTTCAATACAAATGAGTTTAAACGATATTTAGCGGAATTATCACCATTTTTTACCAAATTTTTTTTCTATTTTTTGTATTCACCCAAATGTATTGTAAACACGTGTTTTAGATGTAAAATAATGTGAACTTAACGTTAAAAATATAAAAAGTATGATTAGTTTAATAGAAATGACTTAAGACGATATTTAGCGGATTCATCACCTGTATTTCAAAATTTTTTTACGACCTTTTATATTCACCCAAATGTATTGTAAAGACGTGTTTAGATGTAAAATAATGTGAACTTAACGATAAAAATATAAAAAGTATGATTAGTTCAATACAAATGACTTTAAACGATATTTAGCGGAATTATCACCATTTTTTACCAAATTTTTTCCCAAATTTTTTTTCTATTTTTTGTATTCACCCAAATGTATTGTAAATACGTGTTTTAGATGTAAAATAATGTGAGCTTAACGATAAAAATATAAAAAGTATGATTAGTTCAATACAAATGACTTTAAACGATATTTAGCGGAATTATCACCATTTTTTACCAAATTTTTTCCCAAATTTTTTTTCTATTTTTTGTATTCATCCAAATGTATTGTAAACACGTGTTTTAGATGTAAAATAATGTGAACTTAACGTTAAAAATATAAAAAGTATGATTAGTTTAATAGAAATGACTTAAGACGATATTTAGCGGATTCATCACCTGTATTTCAAAATTTTTTTACGACCTTTTATATTCACCCAAATGTATTGTAAAGACGTGTTTTAGATGTAAAATAATGTGAACTTAACGATAAAAATATAAAAAGTATGATTAGTTCAATACAAATGACTTAAGACGATATTTAGCGGTTTCATCACCTGTATTTCAAAATTTTTTTACGACCTTTTATATTCACCCAAATGTATTGTAAATACGTGTTTTAGATGTAAAATAATGTGAACTTAACGATAAAAATATAAAAAGTATGATTAGTTCAATACAAATGACTTTAAACGATATTTAGCGGAATTATCACCATTTTTTACCAAATTTTTTTTCTATTTTTTGTATTCACCCAAATGTATTGTAAATACGTGTATTAGATGTAAAATAATGTGAACTTAACGATAAAAATATAAAAAGTATGATTAGTTCAATACAAATGACTTTAAACGATATTTAGCGGAATTATCACC
Source organism: Diuraphis noxia (assembly GCF_037042655.1). Lineage (NCBI taxonomy): Eukaryota > Metazoa > Arthropoda > Insecta > Hemiptera > Aphididae > Diuraphis > Diuraphis noxia. The sequence goes on from NW_028301718.1 coordinate 2,917,427, forward strand.
ATTTTTTACCCAATTTTTTCCCAAATTTTTTTTCTATTTTTTGTATTCATCCAAATGTATTGTAAACACGTGTTTTAGATGTAAAATAATGTGAACTTAACGTTAAAAATATAAAAAGTATGATTAGTTTAATAGAAATGACTTAAGACGATATTTAGCGGATTCATCACCTGTATTTCAAAATTTTTTTACGACCTTTTATATTCACCCAAATGTATTGTAAAGACGTGTTTTAGATGTAAAATAATGTGAACTTAACGATAAAAATATAAAAAGTATGATTAGTTCAATACAAATGACTTTAAACGATATTTAGCGGATTCATCAGCTGTATTTCAAAATTTTTTTACGACCTTTTATATTCACCCAAATGTATTGTAAATACGTGTTTTAGATGTAAAATAATGTGAACTTAACGATAAAAATATAAAAAGTATGATTAGTTCAATACAAATGACTTTAAACGATATTTAGCGGAATTGTCACCATTTTTTACCCAATTTTTTCCCAAATTTTTTTTCTATTTTTTGTATTCACCCAAATGTATTGTAAACACGTGTTTTAGATGTAAAATAATGTGAACTTAACGTTAAAAATATAAAAAGTATGATTAGTTTAATAGAAATGACTTAAGACGATATTTAGCGGATTCATCAGCTGTATTTCAAAATTTTTTTACGACCTTTTATATTCACCCAAATGTATTGTAAAGACGTGTTTTAGATGTAAAATAATGTGAACTTAACGATAAAAATATAAAAAGTATGATTAGTTCAATACAAATGACTTTAAACGATATTTAGCGGAATTATCACAATTTTTTACCAAATTTTTTTCTATTTTTTGTATTCACCCAAATGTATTGTAAATACGTGTTTTAGATGTAAAATAATGTGAACTTAACGATAAAAATATAAAAAGTATGATTAGTTCAATACAAATGACTTTAAACGATATTTAGCGGAATTATCACCATTTTTTACCCAATTTTTTCCCAAATTTTTTTTCTATTTTTTGTATTCATCCAAATGTATTGTAAACACGTGTTTTACATGTAAAATAATGTGAACTTAACGTTAAAAATATAAAAAGTATGATTAGTTTAATAGAAATGACTTAAGACGATATTTAGCGGATTCATCACCTGTATTTCAAAATTTTTTTACGACCTTTTATATTCACCCAAATGTATTGTAAAGACGTGTTTTAGATGTAAAATAATGTGAACTTAACGATAAAAATATAAAAAGTATGATTAGTTCAATACAAATGACTTAAGACGATATTTAGCGGTTTCATCACCTGTATTTCAAAATTTTTTTACGACCTTTTATATTCACCCAAATGTATTGTAAAGACGTGTTTTAGATGTAAAATAATGTGAACTTAACGATAAAAATATAAAAAGTATGATTAGTTCAATACAAATGACTTTAAACGATATTTAGCGGAATTATCACAATTTTTTACCAAATTTTTTCCCAAATTTTTTTTCTATTTTTTGTATTCACCCAAATGTATTGTAAATACGTGTTTTAGATGTAAAATAATGTGAACTTAACGATAAAAATATAAAAAGTATGATTAGTTCAATACAAATGACTTTAAACGATATTTAGCGGAATTATCACCATTTTTTACCAAATTTTTTTTCTATTTTTTGTATTCACCCAAATGTATTGTAAATACGTGTTTTAGATGTAAAATAATGTGAACTTAACGATAAAAATATAAAAAGTATGATTAGTTCAATACAAATGACTTTAAACGATATTTAGCGGAATTATCACCATTTTTTACCCAATTTTTTCCCAAATTTTTTTTCTATTTTTTGTATTCATCCAAATGTATTGTAAACACGTGTTTTAGATGTAAAATAATGTGAACTTAACGTTAAAAATATTAAAAGTATGATTAGTTTAATAGAAATGACTTAAGACGATATTTAGCGGATTCATCACCTGTATTTCAAAATTTTTTTACGACCTTTTATATTCACCCAAATGTATTGTAAAGACGTGTTTTAGATGTAAAATAATGTGAACTTAACGATAAAAATATAAAAAGTATGATTAGTTCAATACAAATGACTTTAAACGATATTTAGCGGAATTATCACCATTTTTTACCAAATTTTTTTTCTATTTTTTTTCTATTTTTTGTATTCACCCAAATGTATTGTAAATACGTGTTTTAGATGTAAAATAATATGAACTTAACGATAAAAATATAAAAAGTATGATTAGTTCAATACAAATGACTTTAAACGATATTTAGCGGAATTATCACCATTTTTTACCAAATTTTTTTTCTATTTTTTGTATTCACCCAAATGTATTGGAAATACGTGTTTTAGATGTAAAATAATGTGAACTTAACGTTAAAAATATAAAAAGTATGATTAGTTAAATAGAAATGACTTAAGACGATATTTAGCGGATTCATCACCTGTATTTCAAAATTTTTTTACGACCTTTTATATTCACCCAAATGTATTGTAAAGACGTGTTTTAGATGTAAAATAATGTGAACTTAACGATAAAAATATAAAAAGTATGATTAGTTCAATACAAATGACTTTAAACGATATTTAGCGGAATTATCACCATTTTTTACCAAATTTTTTCCCAAATTTTTTTTCTATTTTTTGTATTCACCCAAATGTATTGTAAATACGTGTTTTAGATGTAAAATAATGTGAACTTAACGATAAAAATATAAAAAGTATGATTAGTTCAATACAAATGACTTTAAACGATATTTAGCGGAATTATCACCATTTTTTACCAAATTTTTTTTCTATTTTTTTTCTATTTTTTGTATTCACCCAAATGTATTGTAAATACGTGTTTTAGATGTAAAATAATATGAACTTAACGATAAAAATATAAAAAGTATGATTAGTTCAATACAAATGACTTTAAACGATATTTAGCGGAATTATCACCATTTTTTACCCAATTTTTTCCCAAATTTTTTTTTTATTTTTTGTATTCACCCAAATGTATTGTAAACACGTGTTTTAGATGTAAAATAATGTGAACTTAACGTTAAAAATATAAAAAGTATGATTAGTTTAATAGAAATGACTTAAGACGATATTTAGCGGATTCATCACCTGTATTTCAAAATTTTTTTTCTATTTTTTGTATTCACCCAAATGTATTGTAAATACGTGTTTTAGATGTAAAATAATGTGAACTTAAAGTTAAAAATATAAAAAGTATGATTAGTTTAATAGAAATGACTTAAGACGATATTTAGCGGATTCATCACCTGTATTTCAAAATGTTTTTACGACCTTTTATATTCACCCAAATGTATTGTAAAGACGTGTTTTAGATGTAAAATAATGTGAACTTAACGATAAAAATATAAAAAGTATGATTAGTTCAATACAAATGATTTTAAACGATATTTAGCGGAATTATCACCATTTTTTACCAAATTTTTTCCCAAATTTTTTTTCTATTTTTTGTATTCACCCAAATGTATTGTAAATACGTGTTTTAGATGTAAAATAATGTGAACTTAACGATAAAAATATAAAAAGTATGATTAGTTCAATACAAATGACTTTAAACGATATTTAGCGGAATTATCACCATTTTTTACCCAATTTTTTCCCAAATTTTTTTTCTATTTTTTGTATTCATCCAAATGTATTGTAAACACGTGTTTTACATGTAAAATAATGTGAACTTAACGTTAAAAATATAAAAAGTATGATTAGTTTAATAGAAATGACTTAAGACGATATTTAGCGGATTCATCACCTGTATTTCAAAATTTTTTTACGACCTTTTATATTCACCCAAATGTATTGTAAAGACGTGTTTTAGATGTAAAATAATGTGAACTTAACGATAAAAATATAAAAAGTATGATTAGTTCAATACAAATGACTTAAGACGATATTTAGCGGTTTCATCACCTGTATTTCAAAATTTTTTTACGACCTTTTATATTCACCCAAATGTATTGTAAAGACGTGTTTTAGATGTAAAATAATGTGAACTTAACGATAAAAATATAAAAAGTATGATTAGTTCAATACAAATGACTTTAAACGATATTTAGCGGAATTATCACAATTTTTTACCAAATTTTTTCCCAAATTTTTTTTCTATTTTTTGTATTCACCCAAATGTATTGTAAATACGTGTTTTAGATGTAAAATAATGTGAACTTAACGATAAAAATATAAAAAGTATGATTAGTTCAATACAAATGACTTTAAACGATATTTAGCGGAATTATCACCATTTTTTACCAAATTTTTTTTCTATTTTTTGTATTCACCCAAATGTATTGTAAATACGTGTTTTAGATGTAAAATAATGTGAACTTAACGATAAAAATATAAAAAGTATGATTAGTTCAATACAAATGACTTTAAACGATATTTAGCGGAATTATCACCATTTTTTACCCAATTTTTTCCCAAATTTTTTTTCTATTTTTTGTATTCACCCAAATGTATTGTAAATACGTGTTTTAGATGTAAAATAATGTGAACTTAACGATAAAAATATAAAAAGTATGATTAGTTCAATACAAATGAGTTTAAACGATATTTAGCGGAATTATCACCATTTTTTACCAAATTTTTTTTCTATTTTTTGTATTCACCCAAATGTATTGTAAACACGTGTTTTAGATGTAAAATATTGTGAACTTAACGTTAAAAATATAAAAAGTATGATTAGTTTAATAGAAATGACTTAAGACGATATTTAGCGGATTCATCACCTGTATTTCAAAATTTTTTTACGACCTTTTATATTCACCCAAATGTATTGTAAAGACGTGTTTTAGATGTAAAATAATGTGAACTTAACGATAAAAATATAAAAAGTATGATTAGTTCAATACAAATGACTTTAAACGATATTTAGCGGAATTATCACCATTTTTTACCAAATTTTTTCCCAAATTTTTTTTCTATTTTTTGTATTCACCCAAATGTATTGTAAATACGTGTTTTAGATGTAAAATAATGTGAACTTAACGATAAAAATATAAAAAGTATGATTAGTTCAATACAAATGACTTTAAACGATATTTAGCGGAATTATCACCATTTTTTACCAAATTTTTTCCCAAATTTTTTTTCTATTTTTTGTATTCATCCAAATGTATTGTAAACACGTGTTTTAGATGTAAAATAATGTGAACTTAACGTTAAAAATATAAAAAGTATGATTAGTTTAATAGAAATGACTTAAGACGATATTTAGCGGATTCATCACCTGTATTTCAAAATTTTTTTACGACCTTTTATATTCACCCAAATGTATTGTAAAGACGTGTTTTAGATGTAAAATAATGTGAACTTAACGATAAAAATATAAAAAGTATGATTAGTTCAATACAAATGACTTAAGACGATATTTAGCGGTTTCATCACCTGTATTTCAAAATTTTTTTACGACCTTTTATATTCTTCCAAATGTATTGTAAATACGTGTTTTAGATGTAAAATAATGTGAACTTAACGATAAAAATATAAAAAGTATGATTAGTTCAATACAAATGACTTTAAACGATATTTAGCGGAATTATCACCATTTTTTACCAAATTTTTTTTCTATTTTTTGTATTCACCCAAATGTATTGTAAATACGTGTTTTAGATGTAAAATAATGTGAACTTAACGATAAAAATATAAAAAGTATGATTAGTTCAATACAAATGACTTTAAACGATATTTAGCGGAATTATCACCATTTTTTACCCAATTTTTTCCCAAATTTTTTTTCTATTTTTTGTATTCACCCAAATGTATTGTAAATACGTGTTTTAGATGTAAAATAATGTGAACTTAACGATAAAAATATAAAAAGTATGATTAGTTCAATACAAATGAGTTTAAACGATATTTAGCGGAATTATCACCATTTTTTACCAAATTTTTTTTCTATTTTTTGTATTCACCCAAATGTATTGTAAACACGTGTTTTAGATGTAAAATATTGTGAACTTAACGTTAAAAATATAAAAAGTATGATTAGTTTAATAGAAATGACTTAAGACGATATTTAGCGGATTCATCACCTGTATTTCAAAATTTTTTTACGACCTTTTATATTCACCCAAATGTATTGTAAAGACGTGTTTTAGATGTAAAATAATGTGAACTTAACGATAAAAATATAAAAAGTATGATTAGTTCAATACAAATGACTTTAAACGATATTTAGCGGAATTATCACCATTTTTTACCAAATTTTTTCCCAAATTTTTTTTCTATTTTTTGTATTCACCCAAATGTATTGTAAATACGTGTTTTAGATGTAAAATAATGTGAACTTAACGATAAAAATATAAAAAGTATGATTAGTTCAATACAAATGACTTTAAACGATATTTAGCGGAATTATCACCATTTTTTACCAAATTTTTTCCCAAATTTTTTTTCTATTTTTTGTATTCATCCAAATGTATTGTAAACACGTGTTTTAGATGTAAAATAATGTGAACTTAACGTTAAAAATATAAAAAGTATGATTAGTTTAATAGAAATGACTTAAGACGATATTTAGCGGATTCATCACCTGTATTTCAAAATTTTTTTACGACCTTTTATATTCACCCAAATGTATTGTAAAGACGTGTTTTAGATGTAAAATAATGTGAACTTAACGATAAAAATATAAAAAGTATGATTAGTTCAATACAAATGACTTAAGACGATATTTAGCGGTTTCATCACCTGTATTTCAAAATTTTTTTACGACCTTTTATATTCACCCAAATGTATTGTAAATACGTGTTTTAGATGTAAAATAATGTGAACTTAACGATAAAAATATAAAAAGTATGATTAGTTCAATACAAATGACTTTAAACGATATTTAGCGGAATTATCACCATTTTTTACCCAATTTTTTCCCAAATTTTTTTTCTATTTTTTGTATTCATCCAAATGTATTGTAAACACGTGTTTTAGATGTAAAATAATGTGAACTTAACGTTAAAAATATAAAAAGTATGATTAGTTTAATAGAAATGACTTAAGACGATATTTAGCGGATTCATCACCTGTATTTCAAAATTTTTTTACGACCTTTTATATTCACCCAAATGTATTGTAAAGACGTGTTTTAGATGTAAAATAATGTGAACTTAACGATAAAAATATAAAAAGTATGATTAGTTCAATACAAATGACTTTAAACGATATTTAGCGGAATTATCACCATTTTTTACCAAATTTTTTCCCAAATTTTTTTTCTATTTTTTGTATTCACCCAAATGTATTGTAAATACGTGTTTTAGATGTAAAATAATGTGAACTTAACGATAAAAATATAAAAAGTATGATTAGTTCAATACAAATGACTTTAAATGATATTTAGCGGAATTATCACCATTTTTTACCCAATTTTTTCCCAAATTTTTTTTCTATTTTTTGTATTCATCCAAATGTATTGTAAACACGTGTTTTAGATGTAAAATAATGTGAACTTAACGTTAAAAATATAAAAAGTATGATTAGTTTAATAGAAATGACTTAAGACGATATTTAGCGGATTCATCACCTGTATTTCAAAATTTTTTTACGACCTTTTATATTCACCCAAATGTATTGTAAAGACGTGTTTTAGATGTAAAATAATGTGAACTTAACGATAAAAATATAAAAAGTATGATTAGTTCAATACAAATGACTTAAGACGATATTTAGCGGTTTCATCACCTGTATTTCAAAATTTTTTTACGACCTTTTATATTCACCCAAATGTATTGTAAATACGTGTTTTAGATGTAAAATAATGTGAACTTAACGATAAAAATATAAAAAGTATGATTAGTTCAATACAAATGACTTTAAACGATATTTAGCGGAATTATCACCATTTTTTACCCAATTTTTTCCCAAATTTTTTTTCTATTTTTTGTATTCATCCAAATGTATTGTAAACACGTGTTTTAGATGTAAAATAATGTGAACTTAACGTTAAAAATATAAAAAGTATGATTAGTTTAATAGAAATGACTTAAGACGATATTTAGCGGATTCATCACCTGTATTTCAAAATTTTTTTACGACCTTTTATATTCACCCAAATGTATTGTGAAGACGTGTTTTAGATGTAAAATAATGTGAACTTAACGATAAAAATATAAAAAGTATGATTAGTTCAATACAAATGACTTTAAACGATATTTAGCGGAATTATCACCATTTTTTACCAAATTTTTTCCCAAATTTTTTTTCTATTTTTTGTATTCACCCAAATGTATTGTAAATACGTGTTTTAGATGTAAAATAATGTGAACTTAACGATAAAAATATAAAAAGTATGATTAGTTCAATACAAATGACTTTAAATGATATTTAGCGGAATTATCACCATTTTTTACCCAATTTTTTCCCAAATTTTTTTTCTATTTTTTGTATTCATCCAAATGTATTGTAAACACGTGTTTTAGATGTAAAATAATGTGAACTTAACGTTAAAAATATAAAAAGTATGATTAGTTTAATAGAAATGACTTAAGACGATATTTAGCGGATTCATCACCTGTATTTCAAAATTTTTTTACGACCTTTTATATTCACCCAAATGTATTGTAAAGACGTGTTTTAGATGTAAAATAATGTGAACTTAACGATAAAAATATAAAAAGTATGATTAGTTCAATACAAATGACTTAAGATGATATTTAGCGGATTCATCACCTGTATTTCAAAATTTTTTTACGACCTTTTATATTCACCCAAATGTATTGTAAAGACTTGTTTTAGATGTAAAATAATGTGAACTTAACGATAAAAATATAAAAAGTATGATTAGTTCAATACAAATGACTTTAAACGATATTTAGCGGAATTATCACCATTTTTTACCAAATTTTTTCCCAAATTTTTTTTCTATTTTTTGTATTCACCCAAATGTATTGTAAATACGTGTTTTAGATGTAAAATAATTTGAACTTAACGATAAAAATATAAAAAGTATGATTAGTTCAATACAAATGACTTTAAACGATATTTAGCGGAATTATCACCATTTTTTACCCAATTTTTTCCCAAATTTTTTTTCTATTTTTTGTATTCACCCAAATGTATTGTAAACACGTGTTATAGATGTAAAATAATGTGAACTTAACGTTAAAAATATAAAAAGTATGATTAGTTTAATAGAAATGACTTAAGACGATATTTAGCGGATTCATCACCTGTATTTCAAAATTTTTTTACGACCTTTTATATTCACCCAAATGTATTGTAAAGACGTGTTTTAGATGTAAAATAATGTGAACTTAACGATAAAAATATAAAAAGTATGATTAGTTCAATACAAATGACTTTAAACGATATTTAGCGGAATTATCACCATTTTTTACCAAATTTTTTCCCAAATTTTTTTTCTATTTTTTGTATTCACCCAAATGTATTGTAAATACGTGTTTTAGATGTAAAATAATGTGAACTTAACGATAAAAATATAAAAAGTATGATTAGTTCAATACAAATGACTTTAAATGATATTTAGCGGAATTATCACCATTTTTTACCCAATTTTTTCCCAAATTTTTTTTCTATTTTTTGTATTCATCCAAATGTATTGTAAACACGTGTTTTAGATGTAAAATAATGTGAACTTAACGTTAAAAATATAAAAAGTATGATTAGTTTAATAGAAATGACTTAAGACGATATTTAGCGGATTCATCACCTGTATTTCAAAATTTTTTTACGACCTTTTATATTCACCCAAATGTATTGTAAAGACGTGTTTTAGATGTAAAATAATGTGAACTTAACGATAAAAATATAAAAAGTATGATTAGTTCAATACAAATGACTTAAGATGATATTTAGCGGATTCATCACCTGTATTTCAAAATTTTTTTACGACCTTTTATATTCACCCAAATGTATTGTAAAGACTTGTTTTAGATGTAAAATAATGTGAACTTAACGATAAAAATATAAAAAGTATGATTAGTTCAATACAAATGACTTTAAACGATATTTAGCGGAATTATCACCATTTTTTACCAAATTTTTTCCCAAATTTTTTTTCTATTTTTTGTATTCACCCAAATGTATTGTAAATACGTGTTTTAGATGTAAAATAATTTGAACTTAACGATAAAAATATAAAAAGTATGATTAGTTCAATACAAATGACTTTAAACGATATTTAGCGGAATTATCACCATTTTTTACCCAATTTTTTCCCAAATTTTTTTTCTATTTTTTGTATTCACCCAAATGTATTGTAAACACGTGTTTTAGATGTAAAATAATGTGAACTTAACGTTAAAAATATAAAAAGTATGATTAGTTTAATAGAAATGACTTAAGACGATATTTAGCGGATTCATCACCTGTATTTCAAAATTTTTTTACGACCTTTTATATTCACCCAAATGTATTGTAAAGACGTGTTTTAGATGTAAAATAATGTGAACTTAACGATAAAAATATAAAAAGTATGATTAGTTCAATACAAATGACTTTAAACGATATTTAGCGGAATTATCACCATTTTTTACCAAATTTTTTCCCAAATTTTTTTTCTATTTTTTGTATTCACCCAAATGTATTGTAAATACGTGTTTTAGATGTAAAATAATGTGAACTTAACGATAAAAATATAAAAAGTATGATTAGTTCAATACAAATGACTTTAAACGATATTTAGCGGAATTATCACCATTTTTTACCCAATTTTTTCCCAAATTTTTTTTCTATTTTTTGTATTCATACCAAATGTATTGTAAACACGTGTTTTAGATGTAAAATAATGTGAACTTAACGTTAAAAATATAAAAAGTATGATTAGTTTAATAGAAATGACTTAAGACGATATTTAGCGGATTCATCACCTGTATTTCAAAATTTTTTTACGACCTTTTATATTCACCCAAATGTATTGTAAAGACGTGTTTTAGATGTAAAATAATGTGAACTTAACGATAAAAATATAAAAAGTATGATTAGTTCAATACAAATGACTTTAAACGATATTTAGCGGAATTATCACCATTTTTTACCAAATTTTTTCCCAAATTTTTTTTCTATTTTTTGTATTCACCCAAATGTATTGTAAATACGTGTTTTAGATGTAAAATAATGTGAACTTAACGATAAAAATATAAAAAGTATGATTAGTTCAATACAAATGACTTTAAACGATATTTAGCGGAATTATCACCATTTTTTACCCAATTTTTTCCCAAATTTTTTTTCTATTTTTTGTATTCATCCAAATGTATTGTAAACACGTGTTTTAGATGTAAAATAATGTGAACTTAACGTTAAAAATATAAAAAGTATGATTAGTTTAATAGAAATGACTTAAGACGATATTTAGCGGATTCATCACCTGTATTTCAAAATTTTTTTACGAACTTTTATATTCACCCAAATGTATTGTAAAGACGTGTTTTAGATGTAAAATAATGTGAACTTAACGATAAAAATATAAAAAGTATGATTAGTTCAATACAAATGACTTAAGACGATATTTAGCGGTTTCATCACCTGTATTTCAAAATTTTTTTACGACCTTTTATATTCACCCAAATGTATTGTAAAGACGTGTTTTAGATGTAAAATAATGTGAACTTAACGATAAAAATATAAAAAGTATGATTAGTTCAATACAAATGACTTTAAACGATATTTAGCGGAATTATCACCATTTTTTACCAAATTTTTTCCCAAATTTTTTTTCTATTTTTTGTATTCACCCAAATGTATTGTAAATACGTGTTTTAGATGTAAAATAATGTGAACTTAACGATAAAAATATAAAAAGTATGATTAGTTCAATACAAATGACTTTAAACGATATTTGGCGGAATTATCACCATTTTTTACCAAATTTTTTTTCTATTTTTTGTATTCACCCAAATGTATTGTAAATACGTGTTTTAGATGTAAAATAATGTGAACTTAACGATAAAAATATAAAAAGTATGATTAGTTCAATACAAATGACTTTAAACGATATTTAGCGGAATTATCACCATTTTTTACACAATTTTTTCCCAAATTTTTTTTCTATTTTTTGTATTCATCCAAATGTATTGTAAACACGTGTTTTAGATGTAAAATAATGTGAACTTAACGTTAAAAATATAAAAAGTATGATTAGTTTAATAGAAATGACTTAAGACGATATTTAGCGGATTCATCACCTGTATTTCAAAATTTTTTTACGACCTTTTATATTCACCCAAATGTATTGTAAAGACGTGTTTTAGATGTAAAATAATGTGAACTTAACGATAAAAATATAAAAAGTATGATTAGTTCAATACAAATGACTTAAGACGATATTTAGCGGTTTCATCACCTGTATTTCAAAATTTTTTTACGACCTTTTATATTCACCCAAATGTATTGTAAAGACGTGTTTTAGATGTAAAATAATGTGAACTTAACGATAAAAATATAAAAAGTATGATTAGTTCAATACAAATGACTTTAAACGATATTTAGCGGATTCATCAGCTGTATTTCAAAATTTTTTTACGACCTTTTATATTCACCCAAATGTATTGTAAATACGTGTTTTAGATGTAAAATAATGTGAACTTAACGATAAAAATATAAAAAGTATGATTAGTTCAATACAAATGACTTTAAACGATATTTAGCGGAATTGTCACCATTTTTTACCCAATTTTTTCCCAAATTTTTTTTCTATTTTTTGTATTCACCCAAATGTATTGTAAACACGTGTTTTAGATGTAAAATAATGTGAACTTAACGTTAAAAATATAAAAAGTATGATTAGTTTAATAGAAATGACTTAAGACGATATTTAGCGGATTCATCAGCTGTATTTCAAAATTTTGTTACGACCTTTTATATTCACCCAAATGTATTGTAAATACGGGTTTTAGATGTAAAATAATGTGATCTTAACGATAAAAATATAAAAAGTATGAGTAGTTCAATACAAACGACTTTAAACGATATTTAGCGGAATTAACACCATTTTTTACCAAATTTTTTCCCAAATTTTTTTTCTATTTTTTGTATTCACCCAAATGTATTGTAAATACGTGTTTTAGATGTAAAATAATGTGAACTTAACGATAAAAATATAAAAAGTATGATTAGTTCAATACAAATGACTTTAAACGATATTTAGCGGAATTATCACCATTTTTTACCTAATTTTTTCCCAAATTTTTTTTCTATTTTTTGTATTCATCCAAATGTATTGTAAACACGTGTTTTAGATGTAAAATAATGTGAACTTAACGTTAAAAATATAAAAAGTATGATTAGTTTAATAGAAATGACTTAAGACGATATTTAGCGGATTCATCACCTGTATTTCAAAATTTTTTTACGACCTTTTATATTCACCCAAATGTATTGTAAAGACGTGTTTTAGATGTAAAATAATGTGAACTTAACGATAAAAATATAAAAAGTATGATTAGTTCAATACAAATGACTTTAAACGATATTTAGCGGAATTATCACCATTTTTTACCAAATTTTTTTTCTATTTTTTGTATTCACCCAAATGTATTGTAAATACGTGTTTTAGATGTAAAATAATGTGAACTTAACGATAAAAATATAAAAAGTATGATTAGTTCAATACAAATGACTTTAAACGATATTTAGCGGAATTATCACCATTTTTTACACAATTTTTTCCCAAATTTTTTTTCTATTTTTTGTATTCATCCAAATGTATTGTAAACACGTGTTTTAGATGTAAAATAATGTGAACTTAACGTTAAAAATATAAAAAGTATGATTAGTTTAATAGAAATGACTTAAGACGATATTTAGCGGATTCATCACCTGTATTTCAAAATTTTTTTACGACCTTTTATATTCACCCAAATGTATTGTAAAGACGTGTTTTAGATGTAAAATAATGTGAACTTAACGATAAAAATATAAAAAGTATGATTAGTTCAATACAAATGACTTAAGACGATATTTAGCGGTTTCATCACCTGTATTTCAAAATTTTTTTACGACCTTTTATATTCACCCAAATGTATTGTAAAGACGTGTTTTAGATGTAAAATAATGTGAACTTAACGATAAAAATATAAAAAGTATGATTAGTTCAATACAAATGACTTTAAACGATATTTAGCGGATTCATCAGCTGTATTTCAAAATTTTTTTACGACCTTTTATATTCACCCAAATGTATTGTAAATACGTGTTTTAGATGTAAAATAATGTGAACTTAACGATAAAAATATAAAAAGTATGATTAGTTCAATACAAATGACTTTAAACGATATTTAGCGGAATTGTCACAATTTTTTACCCAATTTTTTCCCAAATTTTTTTTCTATTTTTTGTATTCACCCAAATGTATTGTAAACACGTGTTTTAGATGTAAAATAATGTGAACTTAACGTTAAAAATATAAAAAGTATGATTAGTTTAATAGAAATGACTTAAGACGATATTTAGCGGATTCATCAGCTGTATTTCAAAATTTTGTTACGACCTTTTATATTCACCCAAATGTATTGTAAATACGGGTTTTAGATGTAAAATAATGTGATCTTAACGATAAAAATATAAAAAGTATGATTAGTTCAATACAAACGACTTTAAACGATATTTAGCGGAATTATCACCATTTTTTACCAAATTTTTTCCCAAATTTTTTTTCTATTTTTTGTATTCACCCAAATGTATTGTAAATACGTGTTTTAGATGTAAAATAATGTGAACTTAACGATAAAAATATAAAAAGTATGATTAGTTCAATACAAATGACTTTAAACGATATTTAGCGGAATTATCACCATTTTTTACCTAATTTTTTCCCAAATTTTTTTTCTATTTTTTGTATTCATCCAAATGTATTGTAAACACGTGTTTTAGATGTAAAATAATGTGAACTTAACGTTAAAAATATAAAAAGTATGATTAGTTTAATAGAAATGACTTAAGACGATATTTAGCGGATTCATCACCTGTATTTCAAAATTTTTTTACGACCTTTTATATTCACCCAAATGTATTGTAAAGACGTGTTTTAGATGTAAAATAATGTGAACTTAACGATAAAAATATAAAAAGTATGATTAGTTCAATACAAATGACTTTAAACGATATTTAGCGGAATTATCACCATTTTTTACCAAATTTTTTTTCTATTTTTTGTATTCACCCAAATGTATTGTAAATACGTGTTTTAGATGTAAAATAATGTGAACTTAACGATAAAAATATAAAAAGTATGATTAGTTCAATACAAATGACTTTAAACGATATTTAGCGGAATTATCACCATTTTTTACACAATTTTTTCCCAAATTTTTTTTCTATTTTTTGTATTCATATAAATGTATTGTAAACACGTGTTTTAGATGTAAAATAATGTGAACTTAACGTTAAAAATATAAAAAGTATGATTAGTTTAATAGAAATGACTTAAGACGATATTTAGCGGATTCATCACCTGTATTTCAAAATTTTTTTACGACCTTTTATATTCACCCAAATGTATTGTAAAGACGTGTTTTAGATGTAAAATAATGTGAACTTAACGATAAAAATATAAAAAGTATGATTAGTTCAATACAAATGACTTTAAACGATATTTAGCGGAATTATCACCATTTTTTACCAAATTTTTTCCCAAATTTTTTTTCTATTTTTTGTATTCACCCAAATGTATTGTAAATACGTGTTTTAGATGTAAAATAATGTGAACTTAACGATAAAAATATAAAAAGTATGATTAGTTCAATACAAATGACTTTAAACGATATTTAGCGGAATTATCACCATTTTTTACCAAATTTTTTTTCTATTTTTTTTCTATTTTTTGTATTCACCCAAATGTATTGTAAATACGTGTTTTAGATGTAAAATAATATGAACTTAACGATAAAAATATAAAAAGTATGATTAGTTCAATACAAATGACTTTAAACGATATTTAGCGGAATTATCACCATTTTTTACCAAATTTTTTTTCTATTTTTTGTATTCACCCAAATGTATTGGAAATACGTGTTTTAGATGTAAAATAATGTGAACTTAACGTTAAAAATATAAAAAGTATGATTAGTTTAATAGAAATGACTTAAGACGATATTTAGCGGATTCATCACCAGTATTTCAAAATTTTTTTACGACCTTTTATATTCACCCAAATGTATTGTAAAGACGTGTTTTAGATGTAAAATAATGTGAACTTAACGATAAAAATATAAAAAGTATGATTAGTTCAATACAAATGACTTTAAACGATATTTAGCGGAATTATCACCATTTTTTACCAAATTTTTTCCCAAATTTTTTTTCTATTTTTTGTATTCACCCAAATGTATTGTAAATACGTGTTTTAGATGTAAAATAATGTGAACTTAACGATAAAAATATAAAAAGTATGATTAGTTCAATACAAATGACTTTAAACGATATTTAGCGGAATTATCACCATTTTTTACCAAATTTTTTTTCTATTTTTTTTCTATTTTTTGTATTCACCCAAATGTATTGTAAATACGTGTTTTAGATGTAAAATAATATGAACTTAACGATAAAAATATAAAAAGTATGATTAGTTCAATACAAATGACTTTAAACGATATTTAGCGGAATTATCACCATTTTTTACCCAATTTTTTCCCAAATTTTATTTTTATTTTTTGTATTCACCCAAATGTATTGTAAACACGTGTTTTAGATGTAAAATAATGTGAACTTAACGTTAAAAATATAAAAAGTATGATTAGTTTAATAGAAATGACTTAAGACGATATTTAGCGGATTCATCACCTGTATTTCAAAATTTTTTTTCTATTTTTTGTATTCACCCAAATGTATTGTAAATACGTGTTTTAGATGTAAAATAATGTGAACTTAACGTTAAAAATATAAAAAGTATGATTAGTTTAATAGAAATGACTTAAGACGATATTTAGCGGATTCATCACCTGTATTTCAAAATGTTTTTACGACCTTTTATATTCACCCAAATGTATTGTAAAGACGTGTTTTAGATGTAAAATAATGTGAACTTAACGATAAAAATATAAAAAGTATGATTAGTTCAATACAAATGACTTTAAACGATATTTAGCGGAATTATCACCATTTTTTACCAAATTTTTTCCCAAATTTTTTTTCTATTTTTTGTATTCACCCAAATGTATTGTAAATACGTGTTTTAGATGTAAAATAATGTGAACTTAACGATAAAAATATAAAAAGTATGATTAGTTCAATACAAATGACTTTAAACGATATTTAGCGGAATTATCACCATTTTTTACCCAATTTTTTCCCAAATTTTTTTTCTATTTTTTGTATTCATCCAAATGTATTGTAAACACGTGTTTTACATGTAAAATAATGTGAACTTAACGATAAAAATATAAAAAGTATGATTAGTTCAATACAAATGACTTAAGACGATATTTAGCGGTTTCATCACCTGTATTTCAAAATTTTTTTACGACCTTTTATATTCACCCAAATGTATTGTAAAGACGTGTTTTAGATGTAAAATAATGTGAACTTAACGATAAAAATATAAAAAGTATGATTAATTCAATACAAATGACTTTAAACGATATTTAGCGGAATTATCACCATTTTTTACCAAATTTTTTTTCTATTTTTTGTATTCACCCAAATGTATTGTAAACACGTGTATTAGATGTAAAATAATGTGAACTTAACGTTAAAAATGTAAAAAGTATGATTAGTTTAATAGAAATGACTTAAGACGATATTTAGCGGATTCATCACCTGTATTTCAAAATTTTTTTACGACCTTTTATATTCACCCAAATTCATTGTAAAGACGTGTTTTAGATGTAAAATAATGTGAACTTAACGATAAAAATATAAAAAGTATGATTAGTTCAATACAAATGACTTTAAACGATATTTAGCGGAATTATCACCATTTTTTACCAAATTTTTTCCCAAATTTTTTTTCTATTTTTTGTATTCACCCAAATGTATTGTAAATACGTGTTTTAGATGTAAAATAATGTGAACTTAACGATAAAAATATAAAAAGTATGATTAGTTCAATACAAATGACTTTAAACGATATTTAGCGGAATTATCACCATTTTTTACCAAATTTTTTTTCTATTTTTTGTATTCACCCAAATGTATTGTAAACACGTGTTTTAGATGTAAAATAATGTGAACTTAACGTTAAAAATATAAAAAGTATGATTAGTTTAATAGAAATGACTTAAGACGATATTTAGCGGATTCATCACCTGTATTTCAAAATTTTTTTACGACCTTTTATATTCACCCAAATGTATTGTAAAGACGTGTTTTAGATGTAAAATAATGTGAACTTAACGATAAAAATATAAAAAGTATGATTAGTTCAATACAAATGACTTTAAACGATATTTAGCGGAATTATCACCATTTTTTACCAAATTTTTTCCCAAATTTTTTTTCTATTTTTTGTATTCACCCAAATGTATTGTAAACACGTGTTTTAGATGTAAAATAATGTGAACTTAACGTTAAAAATATAAAAAGTATGATTAGTTTAATAGAAATGACTTAAGACGATATTTAGCGGATTCATCACCTGTATTTCAAAATTTTTTTACGACCTTTTATATTCACCCAAATGTATTGTAAAGACGTTTTTTAGATGTAAAATAATGTGAACTTAACGATAAAAATATAAAAAGTATAATTAGTTCAATACAAATGACTTTAAACGATATTTAGCGGAATTATCACCATTTTTTACCAAATTTTTTCCCAAATTTTTTTTCTATTTTTTGTATTCACCCAAATGTATTGTAAATACGTGTTTTAGATGTAAAATAATGTGAACTTAACGATAAAAATATAAAAAGTATGATTAATTCAATACAAATGACTTTAAACGATATTTAGCGGAATTATCACCATTTTTTACCAAATTTTTTTTCTATTTTTTGTATTCACCCAAATGTATTGTAAACACGTGTATTAGATGTAAAATAATGTGAACTTAACGTTAAAAATGTAAAAAGTATGATTAGTTTAATAGAAATGACTTAAGACGATATTTAGCGGATTCATCACCTGTATTTCAAAATTTTTTTACGACCTTTTATATTCACCCAAATTCATTGTAAAGACGTGTTTTAGATGTAAAATAATGTGAACTTAACGATAAAAATATAAAAAGTATGATTAGTTCAATACAAATGACTTTAAACGATATTTAGCGGAATTATCACCATTTTTTACCAAATTTTTTCCCAAATTTTTTTTCTATTTTTTGTATTCACCCAAATGTATTGTAAATACGTGTTTTAGATGTAAAATAATGTGAACTTAACGATAAAAATATAAAAAGTATGATTAGTTCAATACAAATGACTTTAAACGATATTTAGCGGAATTATCACCATTTTTTACCAAATTTTTTTTTCTATTTTTTGTATTCACCCAAATGTATTGTAAACACGTGTTTTAGATGTAAAATAATGTGAACTTAACGTTAAAAATATAAAAAGTATGATTAGTTTAATAGAAATGACTTAAGACGATATTTAGCGGATTCATCACCTGTATTTCAAAATTTTTTTACGACCTTTTATATTCACCCAAATGTATTGTAAAGACGTGTTTTAGATGTAAAATTATGTGAACTTAACGATAAAAATATAAAAAGTATGATTAGTTCAATACAAATGACTTTAAACGATATTTAGCGGAATTATCACCATTTTTTACCCAATTTTTTCCCAAATTTTTTTTCTATTTTTTGTATTCACCCAAATGTATTGTAAACACGTGTTTTAGATGTAAAATAATGTGAACTTAACGTTAAAAATATAAAAAGTATGATTAGTTTAATAGAAATGACTTAAGACGATATTTAGCGGATTCATCACCTGTATTTCAAAATTTTTTTACGACCTTTTATATTCACCCAAATGTATTGTAAAGACGTGTGTTAGATGTAAAATAATGTGAACTTAACGATAAAAATATAAAAAGTATGATTAGTTCAATACAAATGACTTTAAACGATATTTAGCGGAATTATCACCATTTTTTACCAAATTTTTTCCCAAATTTTTTTTCTAATTTTTGTATTCACCCAAATGTATTGTAAATACGTGTTTTAGATGTAAAATAATGTGAACTTAACGATAAAAATGTAAAAAGTATGATTAGTTTAATAGAAATGACTTAAGACGATATTTAGCGGATTCATCACCTGTATTTCAAAATTTTTTTACGACCTTTTATATTCACCCAAATGTATTGTAAAGACGTGTTTTAGATGTAAAATAATGTGAACTTAACGTTAAAAATATAAAAAGTATGATTAGTTTAATAGAAATGACTTAGACGATATTTAGCGGATTCATCACCTGTATTTCAAAATTTTTTTACGACCTTTTATATTCACCCAAATGTATTGTAAAGACGTGTTTTAGATGTAAAATAATGTGAACTTAACGATAAAAATATAAAAAGTATGATTAGTTCAATAAAAATGACTTTAAACGATATTTAGCGGAATTATCACCATTTTTTACCAAATTTTTTCCCAAATTTTTTTTCTATTTTTTGTATTCACCCAAATGTATTGTAAATACGTGTTTTAGATGTAAAATAATGTGAACTTAACGATAACAATATAAAAAGTATGATTAGTTCAATACAAATGACTTTAAACGATATTTAGCGGAATTATCACCATTTTTTACCAAATTTTTTCCCAAATTTTTTTTCTAATTTTTGTATTCACCCAAATGTATTGTAAATACGTGTTTTAGATGTAAAATAATGTGAACTTAACGATAAAAATGTAAAAAGTATGATTAGTTTAATAGAAATGACTTAAGACGATATTTAGCGGATTCATCACCTGTATTTCAAAATTTTTTTACGACCTTTTATATTCACCCAAATGTATTGTAAAGACGTGTTTTAGATGTAAAATAATGTGAACTTAACGATAAAAATATAAAAAGTATGATTAGTTCAATAAAAATGACTTTAAACGATATTTAGCGGAATTATCACCATTTTTTACCAAATTTTTTCCCAAATTTTTTTTCTATTTTTTGTATTCACCCAAATGTATTGTAAATACGTGTTTTAGATGTAAAATAATGTGAACTTAACGATAAAAATATAAAAAGTATGATTAGTTCAATACAAATGAGTTTAAACGATATTTAGAGGAATTATCACCATTTTTTACCAAATTTTTTTTCTATTTTTTGTATTCACCCAAATGTATTGTAAACACGTGTTTTAGATGTAAAATAATGTGAACTTAACGTTAAAAATATGAAAAGTATGATTAGTTTAATAGAAATGACTTAAGACGATATTTAGCGGATTCATCACCTGTATTTCAAAATTTTTTTACGACCTTTTATATTCACCCAAATGTATTGTAAAGACGTGTTTTAGATGTAAAATTATGTGAACTTAATGATAAAAATATAAAAAGTATGATTAGTTCAATACAAATGACTTTAAACGATATTTAGCGGAATTATCACCATTTTTTACCCAATTTTTTCCCAAATTTTTTTTCTATTTTTTGTATTCACCCAAATGTATTGTAAATACGTGTTTTAGATGTAAAATAATGTGAACTTAACGATAAAAATATAAAAAGTATGATTAGTTCAATACAAATGAGTTTAAACGATATTTAGCGGAATTATCACCATTTTTTACCAAATTTTTTTTCTATTTTTTGTATTCACCCAAATGTATTGTAAACACGTGTTTTAGATGTAAAATATTGTGAACTTAACGTTAAAAATATAAAAAGTATGATTAGTTTAATAGAAATGACTTAAGACGATATTTAGCGGATTCATCACCTGTATTTCAAAATTTTTTTACGACCTTTTATATTCACCCAAATGTATTGTAAAGACGTGTTTTAGATGTAAAATAATGTGAACTTAACGATAAAAATATAAAAAGTATGATTAGTTCAATACAAATGACTTTAAACGATATTTAGCGGAATTATCACCATTTTTTACCAAATTTTTTCCCAAATTTTTTTTCTATTTTTTGTATTCACCCAAATGTATTGTAAATACGTGTTTTAGATGTAAAATAATGTGAACTTAACGATAAAAATATAAAAAGTATGATTAGTTCAATACAAATGACTTTAAACGATATTTAGCGGAATTATCACCATTTTTTACCAAATTTTTTCCCAAATTTTTTTTCTATTTTTTGTATTCATCCAAATGTATTGTAAACACGTGTTTTAGATGTAAAATAATGTGAACTTAACGTTAAAAATATAAAAAGTATGATTAGTTTAATAGAAATGACTTAAGACGATATTTAGCGGATTCATCACCTGTATTTCAAAATTTTTTTACGACCTTTTATATTCACCCAAATGTATTGTAAAGACGTGTTTTAGATGTAAAATAATGTGAACTTAACGATAAAAATATAAAAAGTATGATTAGTTCAATAAAAATGACTTTAAACGATATTTAGCGGAATTATCACCATTTTTTACCAAATTTTTTCCCAAATTTTTTTTCTATTTTTTGTATTCACCCAAATGTATTGTAAATACGTGTTTTAGATGTAAAATAATGTGAACTTAACGATAAAAATATAAAAAGTATGATTAGTTCAATACAAATGAGTTTAAACGATATTTAGAGGAATTATCACCATTTTTTACCAAATTTTTTTTCTATTTTTTGTATTCACCCAAATGTATTGTAAACACGTGTTTTAGATGTAAAATAATGTGAACTTAACGTTAAAAATATGAAAAGTATGATTAGTTTAATAGAAATGACTTAAGACGATATTTAGCGGATTCATCACCTGTATTTCAAAATTTTTTTACGACCTTTTATATTCACCCAAATGTATTGTAAAGACGTGTTTTAGATGTAAAATTATGTGAACTTAATGATAAAAATATAAAAAGTATGATTAGTTCAATACAAATGACTTTAAACGATATTTAGCGGAATTATCACCATTTTTTACCCAATTTTTTCCCAAATTTTTTTTCTATTTTTTGTATTCACCCAAATGTATTGTAAACACGTGTTTTAGATGTAAAATAATGTATACTTAACGTTAAAAATATAAAAAGTATGATTAGTTTAATAGAAATGACTTAAGACGATATTTAGCGGATTCATCACCTGTATTTCAAAATTTTTTTACGACCTTTTATATTCACCCAAATGTATTGTAAAGACGTGTTTTAGATGTAAAATAATGTGAACTTAACGATAAAAATATAAAAAGTATGATTAGTTCAATACAAATGACTTTAAACGATATTTAGCGGAATTATCACCATTTTTTACCAAATTTTTTCCCAAATTTTTTTTCTATTTTTTGTATTCACCCAAATGTATTGTAAACACGTGTTTTAGATGTAAAATAATGTGAACTTAACGTTAAAAATATAAAAAGTATGATTAGTTTAATAGAAATGACTTAAGACGATATTTAGCGGATTCATCACCTGTATTTCAAAATTTTTTTACGACCTTTTATATTCACCCAAATGTATTGTAAAGACGTTTTTTAGATGTAAAATAATGTGAACTTAACGATAAAAATATAAAAAGTATAATTAGTTCAATACAAATGACTTTAAACGATATTTAGCGGAATTATCACCATTTTTTACCAAATTTTTTCCCAAATTTTTTTTCTATTTTTTGTATTCACCCAAATGTATTGTAAATACGTGTTTTAGATGTAAAATAATGTGAACTTAACGATAAAAATATAAAAAGTATGATTAATTCAATACAAATGACTTTAAACGATATTTAGCGGAATTATCACCATTTTTTACCAAATTTTTTTTCTATTTTTTGTATTCACCCAAATGTATTGTAAACACGTGTATTAGATGTAAAATAATGTGAACTTAACGTTAAAAATGTAAAAAGTATGATTAGTTTAATAGAAATGACTTAAGACGATATTTAGCGGATTCATCACCTGTATTTCAAAATTTTTTTACGACCTTTTATATTCACCCAAATTCATTGTAAAGACGTGTTTTAGATGTAAAATAATGTGAACTTAACGATAAAAATATAAAAAGTATGATTAGTTCAATACAAATGACTTTAAACGATATTTAGCGGAATTATCACCATTTTTTACCAAATTTTTTCCCAAATTTTTTTTCTATTTTTTGTATTCACCCAAATGTATTGTAAATACGTGTTTTAGATGTAAAATAATGTGAACTTAACGATAAAAATATAAAAAGTATGATTAGTTCAATACAAATGACTTTAAACGATATTTAGCGGAATTATCACCATTTTTTACCAAATTTTTTTTTCTATTTTTTGTATTCACCCAAATGTATTGTAAACACGTGTTTTAGATGTAAAATAATGTGAACTTAACGTTAAAAATATAAAAAGTATGATTAGTTTAATAGAAATGACTTAAGACGATATTTAGCGGATTCATCACCTGTATTTCAAAATTTTTTTACGACCTTTTATATTCACCCAAATGTATTGTAAAGACGTGTTTTAGATGTAAAATTATGTGAACTTAACGATAAAAATATAAAAAGTATGATTAGTTCAATACAAATGACTTTAAACGATATTTAGCGGAATTATCACCATTTTTTACCCAATTTTTTCCCAAATTTTTTTTCTATTTTTTGTATTCACCCAAATGTATTGTAAACACGTGTTTTAGATGTAAAATAATGTGAACTTAACGTTAAAAATATAAAAAGTATGATTAGTTTAATAGAAATGACTTAAGACGATATTTAGCGGATTCATCACCTGTATTTCAAAATTTTTTTACGACCTTTTATATTCACCCAAATGTATTGTAAAGACGTGTGTTAGATGTAAAATAATGTGAACTTAACGATAAAAATATAAAAAGTATGATTAGTTCAATACAAATGACTTTAAACGATATTTAGCGGAATTATCACCATTTTTTACCAAATTTTTTCCCAAATTTTTTTTCTAATTTTTGTATTCACCCAAATGTATTGTAAATACGTGTTTTAGATGTAAAATAATGTGAACTTAACGATAAAAATGTAAAAAGTATGATTAGTTTAATAGAAATGACTTAAGACGATATTTAGCGGATTCATCACCTGTATTTCAAAATTTTTTTACGACCTTTTATATTCACCCAAATGTATTGTAAAGACGTGTTTTAGATGTAAAATAATGTGAACTTAACGTTAAAAATATAAAAAGTATGATTAGTTTAATAGAAATGACTTAGACGATATTTAGCGGATTCATCACCTGTATTTCAAAATTTTTTTACGACCTTTTATATTCACCCAAATGTATTGTAAAGACGTGTTTTAGATGTAAAATAATGTGAACTTAACGATAAAAATATAAAAAGTATGATTAGTTCAATAAAAATGACTTTAAACGATATTTAGCGGAATTATCACCATTTTTTACCAAATTTTTTCCCAAATTTTTTTTCTATTTTTTGTATTCACCCAAATGTATTGTAAATACGTGTTTTAGATGTAAAATAATGTGAACTTAACGATAACAATATAAAAAGTATGATTAGTTCAATACAAATGACTTTAAACGATATTTAGCGGAATTATCACCATTTTTTACCAAATTTTTTCCCAAATTTTTTTTCTAATTTTTGTATTCACCCAAATGTATTGTAAATACGTGTTTTAGATGTAAAATAATGTGAACTTAACGATAAAAATGTAAAAAGTATGATTAGTTTAATAGAAATGACTTAAGACGATATTTAGCGGATTCATCACCTGTATTTCAAAATTTTTTTACGACCTTTTATATTCACCCAAATGTATTGTAAAGACGTGTTTTAGATGTAAAATAATGTGAACTTAACGATAAAAATATAAAAAGTATGATTAGTTCAATAAAAATGACTTTAAACGATATTTAGCGGAATTATCACCATTTTTTACCAAATTTTTTCCCAAATTTTTTTTCTATTTTTTGTATTCACCCAAATGTATTGTAAATACGTGTTTTAGATGTAAAATAATGTGAACTTAACGATAAAAATATAAAAAGTATGATTAGTTCAATACAAATGAGTTTAAACGATATTTAGAGGAATTATCACCATTTTTTACCAAATTTTTTTTCTATTTTTTGTATTCACCCAAATGTATTGTAAACACGTGTTTTAGATGTAAAATAATGTGAACTTAACGTTAAAAATATGAAAAGTATGATTAGTTTAATAGAAATGACTTAAGACGATATTTAGCGGATTCATCACCTGTATTTCAAAATTTTTTTACGACCTTTTATATTCACCCAAATGTATTGTAAAGACGTGTTTTAGATGTAAAATTATGTGAACTTAATGATAAAAATATAAAAAGTATGATTAGTTCAATACAAATGACTTTAAACGATATTTAGCGGAATTATCACCATTTTTTACCCAATTTTTTCCCAAATTTTTTTTCTATTTTTTGTATTCACCCAAATGTATTGTAAATACGTGTTTTAGATGTAAAATAATGTGAACTTAACGATAAAAATATAAAAAGTATGATTAGTTCAATACAAATGAGTTTAAACGATATTTAGCGGAATTATCACCATTTTTTACCAAATTTTTTTTCTATTTTTTGTATTCACCCAAATGTATTGTAAACACGTGTTTTAGATGTAAAATATTGTGAACTTAACGTTAAAAATATAAAAAGTATGATTAGTTTAATAGAAATGACTTAAGACGATATTTAGCGGATTCATCACCTGTATTTCAAAATTTTTTTACGACCTTTTATATTCACCCAAATGTATTGTAAAGACGTGTTTTAGATGTAAAATAATGTGAACTTAACGATAAAAATATAAAAAGTATGATTAGTTCAATACAAATGACTTTAAACGATATTTAGCGGAATTATCACCATTTTTTACCAAATTTTTTCCCAAATTTTTTTTCTATTTTTTGTATTCACCCAAATGTATTGTAAATACGTGTTTTAGATGTAAAATAATGTGAACTTAACGATAAAAATATAAAAAGTATGATTAGTTCAATACAAATGACTTTAAACGATATTTAGCGGAATTATCACCATTTTTTACCAAATTTTTTCCCAAATTTTTTTTCTATTTTTTGTATTCATCCAAATGTATTGTAAACACGTGTTTTAGATGTAAAATAATGTGAACTTAACGTTAAAAATATAAAAAGTATGATTAGTTTAATAGAAATGACTTAAGACGATATTTAGCGGATTCATCACCTGTATTTCAAAATTTTTTTACGACCTTTTATATTCACCCAAATGTATTGTAAAGACGTGTTTTAGATGTAAAATAATGTGAACTTAACGATAAAAATATAAAAAGTATGATTAGTTCAATAAAAATGACTTTAAACGATATTTAGCGGAATTATCACCATTTTTTACCAAATTTTTTCCCAAATTTTTTTTCTATTTTTTGTATTCACCCAAATGTATTGTAAATACGTGTTTTAGATGTAAAATAATGTGAACTTAACGATAAAAATATAAAAAGTATGATTAGTTCAATACAAATGAGTTTAAACGATATTTAGAGGAATTATCACCATTTTTTACCAAATTTTTTTTCTATTTTTTGTATTCACCCAAATGTATTGTAAACACGTGTTTTAGATGTAAAATAATGTGAACTTAACGTTAAAAATATGAAAAGTATGATTAGTTTAATAGAAATGACTTAAGACGATATTTAGCGGATTCATCACCTGTATTTCAAAATTTTTTTACGACCTTTTATATTCACCCAAATGTATTGTAAAGACGTGTTTTAGATGTAAAATTATGTGAACTTAATGATAAAAATATAAAAAGTATGATTAGTTCAATACAAATGACTTTAAACGATATTTAGCGGAATTATCACCATTTTTTACCCAATTTTTTCCCAAATTTTTTTTCTATTTTTTGTATTCACCCAAATGTATTGTAAACACGTGTTTTAGATGTAAAATAATGTATACTTAACGTTAAAAATATAAAAAGTATGATTAGTTTAATAGAAATGACTTAAGACGATATTTAGCAGATTCATCACCTGTATTTCAAAATTTTTTTACGACCTTTTATATTCACCCAAATGTATTGTAAAGACGTGTGTTAGATGTAAAATAATGTGAACTTAACGGTAAAAATATAAAAAGTATGATTAGTTCAATACAAATGACTTTAAACGATATTTAGCGGAATTATCACCATTTTTTACCAAATTTTTTCCCAAATTTTTTTTCTAATTTTTGTATTCACCCAAATGTATTGTAAATACGTGTTTTAGATGTAATATAATGTGAACTTAACGATAAAAATGTAAAAAGTATGATTAGTTTAATAGAAATGACTTAAGACGATATTTAGCGGATTCATCACCTGTATTTCAAAATTTTTTTACGACCTTTTATATTCACCCAAATGTATTGTCAAGACGTGTTTTAGATGTAAAATAATGTGAACTTAACGATAAAAATATAAAAAGTATGATTAGTTCAATACAAATGACTTTAAACGATATTTAGCGGAATTATCACCATTTTTTACCCAATTTTTTCCCAAATTTTTTTTCTATTTTTTGTATTCACCCAAATGTATTGTAAACACGTGTTTTAGATGTAAAATAATGTGAACTTAACGTTAAAAATATAAAAAGTATGATTAGTTTAATAGAAATGACTTAGACGATATTTAGCGGATTCATCACCTGTATTTCAAAATTTTTTTACGACCTTTTATATTCACCCAAATGTATTGTAAAGACGTGTTTTAGATGTAAAATAATGTGAACTTAACGATAAAAATATAAAAAGTATGATTAGTTCAATACAAATGACTTTAAACGATATTTAGCGGAATTATCACCATTTTTTACCAAATTTTTTCCCAAATTTTTTTTCTATTTTTTGTATTCACCCAAATGTATTGTAAATACGTGTTTTAGATGTAAAATAATGTGAACTTAACGATAAAAATATAAAAAGTATGATTAGTTCAATACAAATGAGTTTAAACGATATTTAGCGGAATTATCACCATTTTTTACCAAATTTTTTTTCTATTTTTTGTATTCACCCAAATGTATTGTAAACACGTGTTTTAGATGTAAAATAATGTAAACTTAACGTTAAAAATATAAAAAGTATGATTAGTTTAATAGAAATGACTTAAGACGATATTTAGCGGATTCATCACCTGTATTTCAAAATTTTTTTACGACCTTTTATATTCACCCAAATGTATTGTAAAGACGTGTGTTAGATGTAAAATAATGTGAACTTAACGATAAAAATATAAAAAAGTATGATTAGTTCAATACAAATGACTTTAAACGATATTTAGCGGAATTATCACCATTTTTTACCAAATTTTTTCCCAAATTTTTTTTCTAATTTTTGTATTCACCCAAATGTATTGTAAATACGTGTTTTAGATGTAATATAATGTGAACTTAACGATAAAAATGTAAAAAGTATGATTAGTTTAATAGAAATGACTTAAGACGATATTTAGCGGATTCATCACCTGTATTTCAAAATTTTTTTACGACCTTTTATATTCACCCAAATGTATTGTAAAGACGTGTTTTAGATGTAAAATAATGTGAACTTAACGATAAAAATATAAAAAGTATGATTAGTTCAATACAAATGACTTTAAACGATATTTAGCGGAATTATCACCATTTTTTACCCAATTTTTTCCCAAATTTTTTTTCTATTTTTTGTATTCACCCAAATGTATTGTAAACACGTGTTTTAGATGTAAAATAATGTGAACTTAACGTTAAAAATATAAAAAGTATGATTAGTTTAATAGAAATGACTTAGACGATATTTAGCGGATTCATCACCTGTATTTCAAAATTTTTTTACGACCTTTTATATTCACCCAAATGTATTGTAAAGACGTGTTTTAGATGTAAAATAATGTGAACTTAACGATAAAAATATAAAAAGTATGATTAGTTCAATACAAATGACTTTAAACGATATTTAGCGGAATTATCACCATTTTTTACCAAATTTTTTCCCAAATTTTTTTTCTATTTTTTGTATTCACCCAAATGTATTGTAAATACGTGTTTTAGATGTAAAATAATGTGAACTTAACGATAAAAATATAAAAAGTATGATTAGTTCAATACAAATGAGTTTAAACGATATTTAGCGGAATTATCACCATTTTTTACCAAATTTTTTTTCTATTTTTTGTATTCACCCAAATGTATTGTAAACACGTGTTTTAGATGTAAAATAATGTGAACTTAACGTTAAAAATATAAAAAGTATGATTAGTTTAATAGAAATGACTTAAGACGATATTTAGCGGATTCATCACCTGTATTTCAAAATTTTTTTACGACCTTTTATATTCACCCAAATGTATTGTAAAGACGTGTTTTAGATGTAAAATTATGTGAACTTAATGATAAAAATATAAAAAGTATGATTAGTTCAATACAAATGACTTTAAACGATATTTAGCGGAATTATCACCATTTTTTACCCAATTTTTTCCCAAATTTTTTTTCTATTTTTTGTATTCACCCAAATGTATTGTAAACACGTGTTTTAGATGTAAAATAATGTGAACTTAACGTTAAAAATATAAAAAGTATGATTAGTTTAATAGAAATGACTTAAGACGATATTTAGCGGATTCATCACCTGTATTTCAAAATTTTTTTACGACCTTTTATATTCACCCATATGTATTGTAAAGACGTGTTTTAGATGTAAAATAATGTGAACTTAACGATAAAAATATAAAAAGTATGATTAGTTCAATACAAATGACTTTAAACGATATTTAGCGGAATTATCACCATTTTTTACCCAATTTTTTCCCAAATTTTTTTTCTATTTTTTGTATTCACCCAAATGTATTGTAAACACGTGTTTTAGATGTAAAATAATGTGAACTTAACGTTAAAAATATGAAAAGTATGATTAGTTTAATAGAAATGACTTAAGATGATATTTAGCGGATTCATCACCTGTATTTCAAAATTTTTTTACGACCTTTTATATTCACCCAAATGTATTGTAAAGACGTGTTTTAGATGTAAAATAATGTGAACTTAACGATAAAAATATAAAAAGTATGATTAGTTCAATACAAATGACTTTAAACGATATTTAGCGGAATTATCACCATTTTTTACCAAATTTTTTCCCAAATTTTTTTTCTATTTTTTGTATTCACCCAAATGTATTGTAAATACGTGTTTTAGATGTAAAATAATGTGAACTTAACGATAAAAATATAAAAAGTATGATTAGTTCAATACAAATGACTTTAAACGATATTTAGCGGAATTATCACCATTTTTTACCAAATTTTTTTTCTATTTTTTGTATTCACCCAAATGTATTGTAAACACGTGTTTTAGATGTAAAATAATTTGAACTTAACGTTAAAAATATAAAAAGTATGATTAGTTTAATAGAAATGACTTAAGACGATATTTAGCGGATTCATCACCTGTATTTCAAAATTTTTTTACGACCTTTTATATTCACCCAAATGTATTGTAAAGACGTGTGTTAGATGTAAAATAATGTGAACTTAACGATAAAAATATAAAAAGTATGATTAGTTCAATACAAATGACTTTAAACGATATTTAGCGGAATTATCACCATTTTTTACCAAATTTTTTTTCTATTTTTTGTATTCACCCAAATGTATTGTAAATACGTGTTTTAGATGTAAAATAATGTGAACTTAACGATAAAAATATAAAAAGTATGATTAGTTCAATACAAATGACTTTAAACGATATTTAGCGGAATTATCACCATTTTTTACCAAATTTTTTCCCAAATTTTTTTTCTAATTTTTGTATTCACCCAAATGTATTGTAAATACGTGTTTTAGATGTAAAATAATGTGAACTTAACGATAAAAATGTAAAAAGTATGATTAGTTTAATAGAAATGACTTAAGACGATATTTAGCGGATTCATCACCTGTATTTCAAAATTTTTTTACGACCTTTTATATTCACCCAAATGTATTGTAAAGACGTGTTTTAGATGTAAAATAATGTGAACTAAACGATAAAAATATAAAAAGTATGATTAGTTCAATACAAATGACTTTAAACGATATTTAGCGGAATTATCACCATTTTTTACCCAATTTTTTCCCAAATTTTTTTTCTATTTTTTGTATTCACCCAAATGTATTGTAAACACGTGTTTTAGATGTAAAATAATGTAAACTTAACGTTAAAAATATAAAAAGTATGATTAGTTTAATAGAAATGACTTAAGACGATATTTAGCGGATTCATCACCTGTATTTCAAAATTTTTTTACGACCTTTTATATTCACCCAAATGTATTGTAAAGACGTGTGTTAGATGTAAAATAATGTGAACTTAACGATAAAAATATAAAAAGTATGATTAGTTCAATACAAATGACTTTAAACGATATTTAGCGGAATTATCACCATTTTTTACCAAATTTTTTCCCAAATTTTTTTTCTAATTTTTGTATTCACCCAAATGTATTGTAAATACGTGTTTTAGATGTAATATAATGTGAACTTAACGATAAAAATGTAAAAAGTATGATTAGTTTAATAGAAATGACTTAAGACGATATTTAGCGGATTCATCACCTGTATTTCAAAATTTTTTTACGACCTTTTATATTCACCCAAATGTATTGTAAAGACGTGTTTTAGATGTAAAATAATGTGAACTTAACGATAAAAATATAAAAAGTATGATTAGTTCAATACAAATGACTTTAAACGATATTTAGCGGAATTATCACCATTTTTTACCCAATTTTTTCCCAAATTTTTTTTCTATTTTTTGTATTCACCCAAATGTATTGTAAACACGTGTTTTAGATGAAAAATAATGTGAACTTAACGTTAAAAATATAAAAAGTATGATTAGTTTAATAGAAATGACTTAGACGATATTTAGCGGATTCATCACCTGTATTTCAAAATTTTTTTACGACCTTTTATATTCACCCAAATGTATTGTAAAGACGTGTTTTAGATGTAAAATAATGTGAACTTAACGATAAAAATATAAAAAGTATGATTAGTTCAATACAAATGACTTTAAACGATATTTAGCGGAATTATCACCATTTTTTACCAAATTTTTTCCCAAATTTTTTTTCTATTTTTTGTATTCACCCAAATGTATTGTAAATACGTGTTTTAGATGTAAAATAATGTGAACTTAACGATAAAAATATAAAAAGTATGATTAGTTCAATACAAATGAGTTTAAACGATATTTAGCGGAATTATCACCATTTTTTACCAAATTTTTTTTCTATTTTTTGTATTCACCCAAATGTATTGTAAACACGTGTTTTAGATGTAAAATAATGTAAACTTAACGTTAAAAATATAAAAAGTATGATTAGTTTAATAGAAATGACTTAAGACGATATTTAGCGGATTCATCACCTGTATTTCAAAATTTTTTTACGACCTTTTATATTCACCCAAATGTATTGTAAAGACGTGTGTTAGATGTAAAATAATGTGAACTTAACGATAAAAATATAAAAAGTATGATTAGTTCAATACAAATGACTTTAAACGATATTTAGCGGAATTATCACCATTTTTTACCAAATTTTTTCCCAAATTTTTTTTCTAATTTTTGTATTCACCCAAATGTATTGTAAATACGTGTTTTAGATGTAATATAATGTGAACTTAACGATAAAAATGTAAAAAGTATGATTAGTTTAATAGAAATGACTTAAGACGATATTTAGCGGATTCATCACCTGTATTTCAAAATTTTTTTACGACCTTTTATATTCACCCAAATGTATTGTAAAGACGTGTTTTAGATGTAAAATAATGTGAACTTAACGATAAAAATATAAAAAGTATGATTAGTTCAATACAAATGACTTTAAACGATATTTAGCGGAATTATCACCATTTTTTACCCAATTTTTTCCCAAATTTTTTTTCTATTTTTTGTATTCACCCAAATGTATTGTAAACACGTGTTTTAGATGTAAAATAATGTGAACTTAACGTTAAAAATATAAAAAGTATGATTAGTTTAATAGAAATGACTTAGACGATATTTAGCGGATTCATCACCTGTATTTCAAAATTTTTTTACGACCTTTTATATTCACCCAAATGTATTGTAAAGACGTGTTTTAGATGTAAAATAATGTGAACTTAACGATAAAAATATAAAAAGTATGATTAGTTCAATACAAATGACTTTAAACGATATTTAGCGGAATTATCACCATTTTTTACCAAATTTTTTCCCAAATTTTTTTTCTATTTTTTGTATTCACCCAAATGTATTGTAAATACGTGTTTTAGATGTAAAATAATGTGAACTTAACGATAAAAATATAAAAAGTATGATTAGTTCAATACAAATGAGTTTAAACGATATTTAGCGGAATTATCACCATTTTTTACCAAATTTTTTTTCTATTTTTTGTATTCACCCAAATGTATTGTAAACACGTGTTTTAGATGTAAAATAATGTGAACTTAACGTTAAAAATATAAAAAGTATGATTAGTTTAATAGAAATGACTTAAGACGATATTTAGCGGATTCATCACCTGTATTTCAAAATTTTTTTACGACCTTTTATATTCACCCAAATGTATTGTAAAGACGTGTTTTAGATGTAAAATTATGTGAACTTAATGATAAAAATATAAAAAGTATGATTAGTTCAATACAAATGACTTTAAACGATATTTAGCGGAATTATCACCATTTTTTACCCAATTTTTTCCCAAATTTTTTTTCTATTTTTTGTATTCACCCAAATGTATTGTAAACACGTGTTTTAGATGTAAAATAATGTGAACTTAACGTTAAAAATATAAAAAGTATGATTAGTTTAATAGAAATGACTTAAGACGATATTTAGCGGATTCATCACCTGTATTTCAAAATTTTTTTACGACCTTTTATATTCACCCATATGTATTGTAAAGACGTGTTTTAGATGTAAAATAATGTGAACTTAACGATAAAAATATAAAAAGTATGATTAGTTCAATACAAATGACTTTAAACGATATTTAGCGGAATTATCACCATTTTTTACCCAATTTTTTCCCAAATTTTTTTTCTATTTTTTGTATTCACCCAAATGTATTGTAAACACGTGTTTTAGATGTAAAATAATGTGAACTTAACGTTAAAAATATGAAAAGTATGATTAGTTTAATAGAAATGACTTAAGATGATATTTAGCGGATTCATCACCTGTATTTCAAAATTTTTTTACGACCTTTTATATTCACCCAAATGTATTGTAAAGACGTGTTTTAGATGTAAAATAATGTGAACTTAACGATAAAAATATAAAAAGTATGATTAGTTCAATACAAATGACTTTAAACGATATTTAGCGGAATTATCACCATTTTTTACCAAATTTTTTCCCAAATTTTTTTTCTATTTTTTGTATTCACCCAAATGTATTGTAAATACGTGTTTTAGATGTAAAATAATGTGAACTTAACGATAAAAATATAAAAAGTATGATTAGTTCAATACAAATGACTTTAAACGATATTTAGCGGAATTATCACCATTTTTTACCAAATTTTTTTTCTATTTTTTGTATTCACCCAAATGTATTGTAAACACGTGTTTTAGATGTAAAATAATTTGAACTTAACGTTAAAAATATAAAAAGTATGATTAGTTTAATAGAAATGACTTAAGACGATATTTAGCGGATTCATCACCTGTATTTCAAAATTTTTTTACGACCTTTTATATTCACCCAAATGTATTGTAAAGACGTGTGTTAGATGTAAAATAATGTGAACTTAACGATAAAAATATAAAAAGTATGATTAGTTCAATACAAATGACTTTAAACGATATTTAGCGGAATTATCACCATTTTTTACCAAATTTTTTTTCTATTTTTTGTATTCACCCAAATGTATTGTAAATACGTGTTTTAGATGTAAAATAATGTGAACTTAACGATAAAAATATAAAAAGTATGATTAGTTCAATACAAATGACTTTAAACGATATTTAGCGGAATTATCACCATTTTTTACCAAATTTTTTCCCAAATTTTTTTTCTAATTTTTGTATTCACCCAAATGTATTGTAAATACGTGTTTTAGATGTAAAATAATGTGAACTTAACGATAAAAATGTAAAAAGTATGATTAGTTTAATAGAAATGACTTAAGACGATATTTAGCGGATTCATCACCTGTATTTCAAAATTTTTTTACGACCTTTTATATTCACCCAAATGTATTGTAAAGACGTGTTTTAGATGTAAAATAATGTGAACTTAACGATAAAAATATAAAAAGTATGATTAGTTCAATACAAATGACTTTAAACGATATTTAGCGGAATTATCACCATTTTTTACCCAATTTTTTCCCAAATTTTTTTTCTATTTTTTGTATTCACCCAAATGTATTGTAAACACGTGTTTTAGATGTAAAATAATGTGAACTTAACGTTAAAAATATAAAAAGTATGATTAGTTTAATAGAAATGACTTAGACGATATTTAGCGGATTCATCACCTGTATTTCAAAATTTTTTTACGACCTTTTATATTCACCCAAATGTATTGTAAAGACGTGTTTTAGATGTAAAATAATGTGAACTTAACGATAAAAATATAAAAAGTATGATTAGTTCAATACAAATGACTTTAAACGATATTTAGCGGAATTATCACCATTTTTTACCAAATTTTTTCCCAAATTTTTTTTCTATTTTTTGTATTCACCCAAATGTATTGTAAATACGTGTTTTAGATGTAAAATAATGTGAACTTAACGATAAAAATATAAAAAGTATGATTAGTTCAATACAAATGAGTTTAAACGATATTTAGCGGAATTATCACCATTTTTTACCAAATTTTTTTTCTATTTTTTGTATTCACCCAAATGTATTGTAAACACGTGTTTTAGATGTAAAATAATGTGAACTTAACGTTAAAAATATAAAAAGTATGATTAGTTTAATAGAAATGACTTAAGACGATATTTAGCGGATTCATCACCTGTATTTCAAAATTTTTTTACGACCTTTTATATTCACCCAAATGTATTGTAAAGACGTGTTTTAGATGTAAAATTATGTGAACTTAATGATAAAAATATAAAAAGTATGATTAGTTCAATACAAATGACTTTAAACGATATTTAGCGGAATTATCACCATTTTTTACCCAATTTTTTCCCAAATTTTTTTTCTATTTTTTGTATTCACCCAAATGTATTGTAAACACGTGTTTTAGATGTAAAATAATGTGAACTTAACGTTAAAAATATAAAAAGTATGATTAGTTTAATAGAAATGACTTAAGACGATATTTAGCGGATTCATCACCTGTATTTCAAAATTTTTTTACGACCTTTTATATTCACCCATATGTATTGTAAAGACGTGTTTTAGATGTAAAATAATGTGAACTTAACGATAAAAATATAAAAAGTATGATTAGTTCAATACAAATGACTTTAAACGATATTTAGCGGAATTATCACCATTTTTTACCCAATTTTTTCCCAAATTTTTTTTCTATTTTTTGTATTCACCCAAATGTATTGTAAACACGTGTTTTAGATGTAAAATAATGTGAACTTAACGTTAAAAATATGAAAAGTATGATTAGTTTAATAGAAATGACTTAAGATGATATTTAGCGGATTCATCACCTGTATTTCAAAATTTTTTTACGACCTTTTATATTCACCCAAATGTATTGTAAAGACGTGTTTTAGATGTAAAATAATGTGAACTTAACGATAAAAATATAAAAAGTATGATTAGTTCAATACAAATGACTTTAAACGATATTTAGCGGAATTATCACCATTTTTTACCAAATTTTTTCCCAAATTTTTTTTCTATTTTTTGTATTCACCCAAATGTATTGTAAATACGTGTTTTAGATGTAAAATAATGTGAACTTAACGATAAAAATATAAAAAGTATGATTAGTTCAATACAAATGACTTTAAACGATATTTAGCGGAATTATCACCATTTTTTACCAAATTTTTTTTATATTTTTTGTATTCACCCAAATGTATTGTAAACACGTGTTTTAGATGTAAAATAATTTGAACTTAACGTTAAAAATATAAAAAGTATGATTAGTTTAATAGAAATGACTTAAGACGATATTTAGCGGATTCATCACCTGTATTTCAAAATTTTTTTACGACCTTTTATATTCACCCAAATGTATTGTAAAGACGTGTGTTAGATGTAAAATAATGTGAACTTAACGATAAAAATATAAAAAGTATGATTAGTTCAATACAAATGACTTTAAACGATATTTAGCGGAATTATCACCATTTTTTACCAAATTTTTTTTCTATTTTTTGTATTCACCCAAATGTATTGTAAATACGTGTTTTAGATGTAAAATAATGTGAACTTAACGATAAAAATATAAAAAGTATGATTAGTTCAATACAAATGACTTTAAACGATATTTAGCGGAATTATCACCATTTTTTACCAAATTTTTTCCCAAATTTTTTTTCTAATTTTTGTATTCACCCAAATGTATTGTAAATACGTGTTTTAGATGTAAAATAATGTGAACTTAACGATAAAAATGTAAAAAGTATGATTAGTTTAATAGAAATGACTTAAGACGATATTTAGCGGATTCATCACCTGTATTTCAAAATTTTTTTACGACCTTTTATATTCACCCAAATGTATTGTAAAGACGTGTTTTAGATGTAAAATAATGTGAACTAAACGATAAAAATATAAAAAGTATGATTAGTTCAATACAAATGACTTTAAACGATATTTAGCGGAATTATCACCATTTTTTACCCAATTTTTTCCCAAATTTTTTTTCTATTTTTTGTATTCACCCAAATGTATTGTAAACACGTGTTTTAGATGTAAAATAATGTGAACTTAACGTTAAAAATATAAAAAGTATGATTAGTTTAATAGAAATGACTTAGACGATATTTAGCGGATTCATCACCTGTATTTCAAAATTTTTTTACGACCTTTTATATTCACCCAAATGTATTGTAAAGACGTGTTTTAGATGTAAAATAATGTGAACTTAACGATAAAAATATAAAAAGTATGATTAGTTCAATACAAATGACTTTAAACGATATTTAGCGGAATTATCACCATTTTTTACCAAATTTTTTCCCAAATTTTTTTTCTATTTTTTGTATTCACCCAAATGTATTGTAAATACGTGTTTTAGATGTAAAATAATGTGAACTTAACGATAAAAATATAAAAAGTATGATTAGTTCAATACAAATGAGTTTAAACGATATTTAGCGGAATTATCACCATTTTTTACCAAATTTTTTTTCTATTTTTTGTATTCACCCAAATGTATTGTAAACACGTGTTTTAGATGTAAAATAATGTGAACTTAACGTTAAAAATATAAAAAGTATGATTAGTTTAATAGAAATGACTTAAGACGATATTTAGCGGATTCATCACCTGTATTTCAAAATTTTTTTACGACCTTTTATATTCACCCAAATGTATTGTAAAGACGTGTTTTAGATGTAAAATTATGTGAACTTAATGATAAAAATATAAAAAGTATGATTAGTTCAATACAAATGACTTTAAACGATATTTAGCGGAATTATCACCATTTTTTACCCAATTTTTTCCCAAATTTTTTTTCTATTTTTTGTATTCACCCAAATGTATTGTAAACACGTGTTTTAGATGTAAAATAATGTGAACTTAACGTTAAAAATATAAAAAGTATGATTAGTTTAATAGAAATGACTTAAGACGATATTTAGCGGATTCATCACCTGTATTTCAAAATTTTTTTACGACCTTTTATATTCACCCATATGTATTGTAAAGACGTGTTTTAGATGTAAAATAATGTGAACTTAACGATAAAAATATAAAAAGTATGATTAGTTCAATACAAATGACTTTAAACGATATTTAGCGGAATTATCACCATTTTTTACCCAATTTTTTCCCAAATTTTTTTTCTATTTTTTGTATTCACCCAAATGTATTGTAAACACGTGTTTTAGATGTAAAATAATGTGAACTTAACGTTAAAAATATGAAAAGTATGATTAGTTTAATAGAAATGACTTAAGATGATATTTAGCGGATTCATCACCTGTATTTCAAAATTTTTTTACGACCTTTTATATTCACCCAAATGTATTGTAAAGACGTGTTTTAGATGTAAAATAATGTGAACTTAACGATAAAAATATAAAAAGTATGATTAGTTCAATACAAATGACTTTAAACGATATTTAGCGGAATTATCACCATTTTTTACCAAATTTTTTCCCAAATTTTTTTTCTATTTTTTGTATTCACCCAAATGTATTGTAAATACGTGTTTTAGATGTAAAATAATGTGAACTTAACGATAAAAATATAAAAAGTATGATTAGTTCAATACAAATGACTTTAAACGATATTTAGCGGAATTATCACCATTTTTTACCAAATTTTTTTTCTATTTTTTGTATTCACCCAAATGTATTGTAAACACGTGTTTTAGATGTAAAATAATTTGAACTTAACGTTAAAAATATAAAAAGTATGATTAGTTTAATAGAAATGACTTAAGACGATATTTAGCGGATTCATCACCTGTATTTCAAAATTTTTTTACGACCTTTTATATTCACCCAAATGTATTGTAAAGACGTGTGTTAGATGTAAAATAATGTGAACTTAACGATAAAAATATAAAAAGTATGATTAGTTCAATACAAATGACTTTAAACGATATTTAGCGGAATTATCACCATTTTTTACCAAATTTTTTTTCTATTTTTTGTATTCACCCAAATGTATTGTAAATACGTGTTTTAGATGTAAAATAATGTGAACTTAACGATAAAAATATAAAAAGTATGATTAGTTCAATACAAATGACTTTAAACGATATTTAGCGGAATTATCACCATTTTTTACCAAATTTTTTCCCAAATTTTTTTTCTAATTTTTGTATTCACCCAAATGTATTGTAAATACGTGTTTTAGATGTAAAATAATGTGAACTTAACGATAAAAATGTAAAAAGTATGATTAGTTTAATAGAAATGACTTAAGACGATATTTAGCGGATTCATCACCTGTATTTCAAAATTTTTTTACGACCTTTTATATTCACCCAAATGTATTGTAAAGACGTGTTTTAGATGTAAAATAATGTGAACTAAACGATAAAAATATAAAAAGTATGATTAGTTCAATACAAATGACTTTAAACGATATTTAGCGGAATTATCACCATTTTTTACCCAATTTTTTCCCAAATTTTTTTTCTATTTTTTGTATTCACCCAAATGTATTGTAAACACGTGTTTTAGATGTAAAATAATGTGAACTTAACGTTAAAAATATAAAAAGTATGATTAGTTTAATAGAAATGACTTAGACGATATTTAGCGGATTCATCACCTGTATTTCAAAATTTTTTTACGACCTTTTATATTCACCCAAATGTATTGTAAAGACGTGTTTTAGATGTAAAATAATGTGAACTTAACGATAAAAATATAAAAAGTATGATTAGTTCAATACAAATGACTTTAAACGATATTTAGCGGAATTATCACCATTTTTTACCAAATTTTTTCCCAAATTTTTTTTCTATTTTTTGTATTCACCCAAATGTATTGTAAATACGTGTTTTAGATGTAAAATAATGTGAACTTAACGATAAAAATATAAAAAGTATGATTAGTTCAATACAAATGAGTTTAAACGATATTTAGCGGAATTATCACCATTTTTTACCAAATTTTTTTTCTATTTTTTGTATTCACCCAAATGTATTGTAAACACGTGTTTTAGATGTAAAATAATGTGAACTTAACGTTAAAAATATAAAAAGTATGATTAGTTTAATAGAAATGACTTAAGACGATATTTAGCGGATTCATCACCTGTATTTCAAAATTTTTTTACGACCTTTTATATTCACCCAAATGTATTGTAAAGACGTGTTTTAGATGTAAAATTATGTGAACTTAATGATAAAAATATAAAAAGTATGATTAGTTCAATACAAATGACTTTAAACGATATTTAGCGGAATTATCACCATTTTTTACCCAATTTTTTCCCAAATTTTTTTTCTATTTTTTGTATTCACCCAAATGTATTGTAAACACGTGTTTTAGATGTAAAATAATGTAAACTTAACGTTAAAAATATAAAAAGTATGATTAGTTTAATAGAAATGACTTAAGACGATATTTAGCGGATTCATCACCTGTATTTCAAAATTTTTTTACGACCTTTTATATTCACCCAAATGTATTGTAAAGACGTGTGTTAGATGTAAAATAATGTGAACTTAACGATAAAAATATAAAAAGTATGATTAGTTCAATACAAATGACTTTAAACGATATTTAGCGGAATTATCACCATTTTTTACCAAATTTTTTTTCTATTTTTTGTATTCACCCAAATGTATTGTAAATACGTGTTTTAGATGTAAAATAATGTGAACTTAACGATAAAAATATAAAAAGTATGATTAGTTCAATACAAATGACTTTAAACGATATTTAGCGGAATTATCACCATTTTTTACCAAATTTTTTCCCAAATTTTTTTTCTAATTTTTGTATTCACCCAAATGTATTGTAAATACGTGTTTTAGATGTAAAATAATGTGAACTTAACGATAAAAATGTAAAAAGTATGATTAGTTTAATAGAAATGACTTAAGACGATATTTAGCGGATTCATCACCTGTATTTCAAAATTTTTTTACGACCTTTTATATTCACCCAAATGTATTGTAAAGACGTGTTTTAGATGTAAAATAATGTGAACTAAACGATAAAAATATAAAAAGTATGATTAGTTCAATACAAATGACTTTAAACGATATTTAGCGGAATTATCACCATTTTTTACCCAATTTTTTCCCAAATTTTTTTTCTATTTTTTGTATTCACCCAAATGTATTGTAAACACGTGTTTTAGATGTAAAATAATGTGAACTTAACGTTAAAAATATAAAAAGTATGATTAGTTTAATAGAAATGACTTAGACGATATTTAGCGGATTCATCACCTGTATTTCAAAATTTTTTTACGACCTTTTATATTCACCCAAATGTATTGTAAAGACGTGTTTTAGATGTAAAATAATGTGAACTTAACGATAAAAATATAAAAAGTATGATTAGTTCAATACAAATGAGTTTAAACGATATTTAGCGGAATTATCACCATTTTTTACCAAATTTTTTTTCTATTTTTTGTATTCACCCAAATGTATTGTAAACACGTGTTTTAGATGTAAAATAATGTGAACTTAACGATAAAAATATAAAAAGTATGATTAGTTCAATACAAATGACTTTAAACGATATTTAGCGGAATTATCACCATTTTTTACCAAATTTTTTCCCAAATTTTTTTTCTATTTTTTGTATTCACCCAAATGTATTGTAAATACGTGTTTTAGATGTAAAATAATGTGAACTTAACGATAAAAATATAAAAAGTATGATTAGTTCAATACAAATGAGTTTAAACGATATTTAGCGGAATTATCACCATTTTTTACCAAATTTTTTTTCTATTTTTTGTATTCACCCAAATGTATTGTAAACACGTGTTTTAGATGTAAAATAATGTGAACTTAACGTTAAAAATATAAAAAGTATGATTAGTTTAATAGAAATGACTTAAGACGATATTTAGCGGATTCATCACCTGTATTTCAAAATTTTTTTACGACCTTTTATATTCACCCAAATGTATTGTAAAGACGTGTTTTAGATGTAAAATTATGTGAACTTAATGATAAAAATATAAAAAGTATGATTAGTTCAATACAAATGACTTTAAACGATATTTAGCGGAATTATCACCATTTTTTACCCAATTTTTTCCCAAATTTTTTTTCTATTTTTTGTATT
The DNA here is from genome assembly GCF_037042655.1 of Diuraphis noxia. Lineage (NCBI taxonomy): Eukaryota > Metazoa > Arthropoda > Insecta > Hemiptera > Aphididae > Diuraphis > Diuraphis noxia. The sequence continues at coordinate 2,961,369 of NW_028301718.1, forward strand.
CACCCAAATGTATTGTAAACACGTGTTTTAGATGTAAAATAATGTGAACTTAACGATAAAAATATAAAAAGTATGATTAGTTCAATACAAATGACTTTAAACGATATTTAGCGGAATTATCACCATTTTTTACCAAATTTTTTTTCTATTTTTTGTATTCACCCAAATGTATTGTAAACACGTGTTTTAGATGTAAAATAATGTGAACTTAACGTTAAAAATATAAAAAGTATGATTAGTTTAATAGAAATGACTTAAGACGATATTTAGCGGATTCATCACCTGTATTTCAAAATTTTTTTACGACCTTTTATATTCACCCAAATGTATTGTAAAGACGTGTTTTAGATGTAAAATTATGTGAACTTAATGATAAAAATATAAAAAGTATGATTAGTTCAATACAAATGACTTTAAACGATATTTAGCGGAATTATCACCATTTTTTACCCAATTTTTTCCCAAATTTTTTTTCTATTTTTTGTATTCACCCAAATGTATTGTAAACACGTGTTTTAGATGTAAAATAATGTGAACTTAACGTTAAAAATATAAAAAGTATGATTAGTTTAATAGAAATGACTTAAGACGATATTTAGCGGATTCATCACCTGTATTTCAAAATTTTTTTACGACCTTTTATATTCACCCAAATGTATTGTAAAGACGTGTTTTAGATGTAAAATTATGTGAACTTAATGATAAAAATATAAAAAGTATGATTAGTTCAATACAAATGACTTTAAACGATATTTAGCGGAATTATCACCATTTTTTACCCAATTTTTTCCCAAATTTTTTTTCTATTTTTTGTATTCACCCAAATGTATTGTAAACACGTGTTTTAGATGTAAAATAATGTGAACTTAACGTTAAAAATATAAAAAGTATGATTAGTTTAATAGAAATGACTTAAGACGATATTTAGCGGATTCATCACCTGTATTTCAAAATTTTTTTACGACCTTTTATATTCACCCATATGTATTGTAAAGACGTGTTTTAGATGTAAAATAATGTGAACTTAACGATAAAAATATAAAAAGTATGATTAGTTCAATACAAATGACTTTAAACGATATTTAGCGGAATTATCACCATTTTTTACCCAATTTTTTCCCAAATTTTTTTTCTATTTTTTGTATTCACCCAAATGTATTGTAAACACGTGTTTTAGATGTAAAATAATGTGAACTTAACGTTAAAAATATGAAAAGTATGATTAGTTTAATAGAAATGACTTAAGATGATATTTAGCGGATTCATCACCTGTATTTCAAAATTTTTTTACGACCTTTTATATTCACCCAAATGTATTGTAAAGACGTGTTTTAGATGTAAAATAATGTGAACTTAACGATAAAAATATAAAAAGTATGATTAGTTCAATACAAATGACTTTAAACGATATTTAGCGGAATTATCACCATTTTTTACCAAATTTTTTCCCAAATTTTTTTTCTATTTTTTGTATTCACCCAAATGTATTGTAAATACGTGTTTTAGATGTAAAATAATGTGAACTTAACGATAAAAATATAAAAAGTATGATTAGTTCAATACAAATGACTTTAAACGATATTTAGCGGAATTATCACCATTTTTTACCAAATTTTTTTTCTATTTTTTGTATTCACCCAAATGTATTGTAAACACGTGTTTTAGATGTAAAATAATGTGAACTTAACGTTAAAAATATAAAAAGTATGATTAGTTTAATAGAAATGACTTAAGACGATATTTAGCGGATTCATCACCTGTATTTCAAAATTTTTTTACGACCTTTTATATTCACCCAAATGTATTGTAAAGACGTGTTTTAGATGTAAAATTATGTGAACTTAATGATAAAAATATAAAAAGTATGATTAGTTCAATACAAATGACTTTAAACGATATTTAGCGGAATTATCACCATTTTTTACCCAATTTTTTCCCAAATTTTTTTTCTATTTTTTGTATTCACCCAAATGTATTGTAAACACGTGTTTTAGATGTAAAATAATGTGAACTTAACGTTAAAAATATAAAAAGTATGATTAGTTTAATAGAAATGACTTAAGACGATATTTAGCGGATTCATCACCTGTATTTCAAAATTTTTTTACGACCTTTTATATTCACCCAAATGTATTGTAAAGACGTGTTTTAGATGTAAAATTATGTGAACTTAATGATAAAAATATAAAAAGTATGATTAGTTCAATACAAATGACTTTAAACGATATTTAGCGGAATTATCACCATTTTTTACCCAATTTTTTCCCAAATTTTTTTTCTATTTTTTGTATTCACCCAAATGTATTGTAAACACGTGTTTTAGATGTAAAATAATGTGAACTTAACGTTAAAAATATAAAAAGTATGATTAGTTTAATAGAAATGACTTAAGACGATATTTAGCGGATTCATCACCTGTATTTCAAAATTTTTTTACGACCTTTTATATTCACCCAAATGTATTGTAAAGACGTGTTTTAGATGTAAAATTATGTGAACTTAACGTTAAAAATATAAAAAGTATGATTAGTTTAATAGAAATGACTTAAGACGATATTTAGCGGATTCATCACCTGTATTTCAAAATTTTTTTACGACCTTTTATATTCACCCAAATGTATTGTAAAGACGTGTTTTAGATGTAAAATTATGTGAACTTAATGATAAAAATATAAAAAGTATGATTAGTTCAATACAAATGACTTTAAACGATATTTAGCGGAATTATCACCATTTTTTACCCAATTTTTTCCCAAATTTTTTTTCTATTTTTTGTATTCACCCAAATGTATTGTAAACACGTGTTTTAGATGTAAAATAATGTGAACTTAACGTTAAAAATATAAAAAGTATGATTAGTTTAATAGAAATGACTTAAGACGATATTTAGCGGATTCATCACCTGTATTTCAAAATTTTTTTACGACCTTTTATATTCACCCATATGTATTGTAAAGACGTGTTTTAGATGTAAAATAATGTGAACTTAACGATAAAAATATAAAAAGTATGATTAGTTCAATACAAATGACTTTAAACGATATTTAGCGGAATTATCACCATTTTTTACCCAATTTTTTCCCAAATTTTTTTTCTATTTTTTGTATTCACCCAAATGTATTGTAAACACGTGTTTTAGATGTAAAATAATGTGAACTTAACGTTAAAAATATGAAAAGTATGATTAGTTTAATAGAAATGACTTAAGATGATATTTAGCGGATTCATCACCTGTATTTCAAAATTTTTTTACGACCTTTTATATTCACCCAAATGTATTGTAAAGACGTGTTTTAGATGTAAAATAATGTGAACTTAACGATAAAAATATAAAAAGTATGATTAGTTCAATACAAATGACTTTAAACGATATTTAGCGGAATTATCACCATTTTTTACCAAATTTTTTCCCAAATTTTTTTTCTATTTTTTGTATTCACCCAAATGTATTGTAAATACGTGTTTTAGATGTAAAATAATGTGAACTTAACGATAAAAATATAAAAAGTATGATTAGTTCAATACAAATGACTTTAAACGATATTTAGCGGAATTATCACCATTTTTTACCAAATTTTTTTTCTATTTTTTGTATTCACCCAAATGTATTGTAAACACGTGTTTTAGATGTAAAATAATGTGAACTTAACGTTAAAAATATAAAAAGTATGATTAGTTTAATAGAAATGACTTAAGACGATATTTAGCGGATTCATCACCTGTATTTCAAAATTTTTTTACGACCTTTTATATTCACCCAAATGTATTGTAAAGACGTGTTTTAGATGTAAAATTATGTGAACTTAATGATAAAAATATAAAAAGTATGATTAGTTCAATACAAATGACTTTAAACGATATTTAGCGGAATTATCACCATTTTTTACCCAATTTTTTCCCAAATTTTTTTTCTATTTTTTGTATTCACCCAAATGTATTGTAAACACGTGTTTTAGATGTAAAATAATGTGAACTTAACGTTAAAAATATAAAAAGTATGATTAGTTTAATAGAAATGACTTAAGACGATATTTAGCGGATTCATCACCTGTATTTCAAAATTTTTTTACGACCTTTTATATTCACCCATATGTATTGTAAAGACGTGTTTTAGATGTAAAATAATGTGAACTTAACGATAAAAATATAAAAAGTATGATTAGTTCAATACAAATGACTTTAAACGATATTTAGCGGAATTATCACCATTTTTTACCCAATTTTTTCCCAAATTTTTTTTCTATTTTTTGTATTCACCCAAATGTATTGTAAACACGTGTTTTAGATGTAAAATAATGTGAACTTAACGTTAAAAATATGAAAAGTATGATTAGTTTAATAGAAATGACTTAAGATGATATTTAGCGGATTCATCACCTGTATTTCAAAATTTTTTTACGACCTTTTATATTCACCCAAATGTATTGTAAAGACGTGTTTTAGATGTAAAATAATGTGAACTTAACGATAAAAATATAAAAAGTATGATTAGTTCAATACAAATGACTTTAAACGATATTTAGCGGAATTATCACCATTTTTTACCAAATTTTTTCCCAAATTTTTTTTCTATTTTTTGTATTCACCCAAATGTATTGTAAATACGTGTTTTAGATGTAAAATAATGTGAACTTAACGATAAAAATATAAAAAGTATGATTAGTTCAATACAAATGACTTTAAACGATATTTAGCGGAATTATCACCATTTTTTACCAAATTTTTTTTCTATTTTTTGTATTCACCCAAATGTATTGTAAACACGTGTTTTAGATGTAAAATAATTTGAACTTAACGTTAAAAATATAAAAAGTATGATTAGTTTAATAGAAATGACTTAAGACGATATTTAGCGGATTCATCACCTGTATTTCAAAATTTTTTTACGACCTTTTATATTCACCCAAATGTATTGTAAAGACGTGTGTTAGATGTAAAATAATGTGAACTTAACGATAAAAATATAAAAAGTATGATTAGTTCAATACAAATGACTTTAAACGATATTTAGCGGAATTATCACCATTTTTTACCCAATTTTTTCCCAAATTTTTTTTCTATTTTTTGTATTCACCCAAATGTATTGTAAACACGTGTTTTAGATGTAAAATAATGTGAACTTAACGTTAAAAATATAAAAAGTATGATTAGTTTAATAGAAATGACTTAGACGATATTTAGCGGATTCATCACCTGTATTTCAAAATTTTTTTACGACCTTTTATATTCACCCAAATGTATTGTAAAGACGTGTTTTAGATGTAAAATAATGTGAACTTAACGATAAAAATATAAAAAGTATGATTAGTTCAATACAAATGACTTTAAACGATATTTAGCGGAATTATCACCATTTTTTACCAAATTTTTTCCCAAATTTTTTTTCTATTTTTTGTATTCACCCAAATGTATTGTAAATACGTGTTTTAGATGTAAAATAATGTGAACTTAACGATAAAAATATAAAAAGTATGATTAGTTCAATACAAATGAGTTTAAACGATATTTAGCGGAATTATCACCATTTTTTACCAAATTTTTTTTCTATTTTTTGTATTCACCCAAATGTATTGTAAACACGTGTTTTAGATGTAAAATAATGTGAACTTAACGTTAAAAATATAAAAAGTATGATTAGTTTAATAGAAATGACTTAAGACGATATTTAGCGGATTCATCACCTGTATTTCAAAATTTTTTTACGACCTTTTATATTCACCCAAATGTATTGTAAAGACGTGTTTTAGATGTAAAATTATGTGAACTTAATGATAAAAATATAAAAAGTATGATTAGTTCAATACAAATGACTTTAAACGATATTTAGCGGAATTATCACCATTTTTTACCCAATTTTTTCCCAAATTTTTTTTCTATTTTTTGTATTCACCCAAATGTATTGTAAACACGTGTTTTAGATGTAAAATAATGTGAACTTAACGTTAAAAATATAAAAAGTATGATTAGTTTAATAGAAATGACTTAAGACGATATTTAGCGGATTCATCACCTGTATTTCAAAATTTTTTTACGACCTTTTATATTCACCAAAATGTATTGTAAAGACGTGTTTTATATGTAAAATAATGTGAACTTAACGATAAAAATATAAAAAGTATGATTAGTTCAATACAAATGACTTTAAACGATATTTAGCGGAATTATCACCATTTTTTACCCAATTTTTTCCCAAATTTTTTTTCTATTTTTTGTATTCACCCAAATGTATTGTAAACACGTGTTTTAGATGTAAAATAATGTGAACTTAACGTTAAAAATATAAAAAGTATGATTAGTTTAATAGAAATGACTTAAGACGATATTTAGCGGATTCATCACCTGTATTTCAAAATTTTTTTACGACCTTTTATATTCACCCAAATGTATTGTAAAGACGTGTTTTAGATGTAAAATTATGTGAACTTAATGATAAAAATATAAAAAGTATGATTAGTTCAATACAAATGACTTTAAACGATATTTAGCGGAATTATCACCATTTTTTACCCAATTTTTTCCCAAATTTTTTTTCTATTTTTTGTATTCACCCAAATGTATTGTAAACACGTGTTTTAGATGTAAAATAATGTGAACTTAACGTTAAAAATATAAAAAGTATGATTAGTTTAATAGAAATGACTTAAGACGATATTTAGCGGATTCATCACCTGTATTTCAAAATTTTTTTACGACCTTTTATATTCACCCATATGTATTGTAAAGACGTGTTTTAGATGTAAAATAATGTGAACTTAACGATAAAAATATAAAAAGTATGATTAGTTCAATACAAATGACTTTAAACGATATTTAGCGGAATTATCACCATTTTTTACCCAATTTTTTCCCAAATTTTTTTTCTATTTTTTGTATTCACCCAAATGTATTGTAAACACGTGTTTTAGATGTAAAATAATGTGAACTTAACGTTAAAAATATGAAAAGTATGATTAGTTTAATAGAAATGACTTAAGATGATATTTAGCGGATTCATCACCTGTATTTCAAAATTTTTTTACGACCTTTTATATTCACCCAAATGTATTGTAAAGACGTGTTTTAGATGTAAAATAATGTGAACTTAACGATAAAAATATAAAAAGTATGATTAGTTCAATACAAATGACTTTAAACGATATTTAGCGGAATTATCACCATTTTTTACCAAATTTTTTCCCAAATTTTTTTTCTATTTTTTGTATTCACCCAAATGTATTGTAAATACGTGTTTTAGATGTAAAATAATGTGAACTTAACGATAAAAATATAAAAAGTATGATTAGTTCAATACAAATGACTTTAAACGATATTTAGCGGAATTATCACCATTTTTTACCAAATTTTTTTTCTATTTTTTGTATTCACCCAAATGTATTGTAAACACGTGTTTTAGATGTAAAATAATTTGAACTTAACGTTAAAAATATAAAAAGTATGATTAGTTTAATAGAAATGACTTAAGACGATATTTAGCGGATTCATCACCTGTATTTCAAAATTTTTTTACGACCTTTTATATTCACCCAAATGTATTGTAAAGACGTGTTTTAGATGTAAAATAATGTGAACTTAACGATAAAAATATAAAAAGTATGATTAGTTCAATACAAATGACTTTAAACGATATTTAGCGGAATTATCACCATTTTTTACCAAATTTTTTCCCAAATTTTTTTTCTATTTTTTGTATTCACCCAAATGTATTGTAAATACGTGTTTTAGATGTAAAATAATGTGAACTTAACGATAAAAATATAAAAAGTATGATTAGTTCAATACAAATGAGTTTAAACGATATTTAGCGGAATTATCACCATTTTTTACCAAATTTTTTTTCTATTTTTTGTATTCACCCAAATGTATTGTAAACACGTGTTTTAGATGTAAAATAATGTGAACTTAACGTTAAAAATATAAAAAGTATGATTAGTTTAATAGAAATGACTTAAGACGATATTTAGCGGATTCATCACCTGTATTTCAAAATTTTTTTACGACCTTTTATATTCACCCAAATGTATTGTAAAGACGTGTTTTAGATGTAAAATTATGTGAACTTAATGATAAAAATATAAAAAGTATGATTAGTTCAATACAAATGACTTTAAACGATATTTAGCGGAATTATCACCATTTTTTACCCAATTTTTTCCCAAATTTTTTTTCTATTTTTTGTATTCACCCAAATGTATTGTAAACACGTGTTTTAGATGTAAAATAATGTGTACTTAACGTTAAAAATATAAAAAGTATGATTAGTTTAATAGAAATGACTTAAGACGATATTTAGCGGATTCATCACCTGTATTTCAAAATTTTTTTACGACCTTTTATATTCACCAAAATGTATTGTAAAGACGTGTTTTATATGTAAAATAATGTGAACTTAACGATAAAAATATAAAAAGTATGATTAGTTCAATACAAATGACTTTAAACGATATTTAGCGGAATTATCACCATTTTTTACCCAATTTTTTCCCAAATTTTTTTTCTATTTTTTGTATTCACCCAAATGTATTGTAAACACGTGTTTTAGATGTAAAATAATGTGAACTTAACGTTAAAAATATGAAAAGTATGATTAGTTTAATAGAAATGACTTAAGATGATATTTAGCGGATTCATCACCTGTATTTCAAAATTTTTTTACGACCTTTTATATTCACCCAAATGTATTGTAAAGACGTGTTTTAGATGTAAAATAATGTGAACTTAACGATAAAAATATAAAAAGTATGATTAGTTCAATACAAATGACTTTAAACGATATTTAGCGGAATTATCACCATTTTTTACCAAATTTTTTCCCAAATTTTTTTTCTATTTTTTGTATTCACCCAAATGTATTGTAAATACGTGTTTTAGATGTAAAATAATGTGAACTTAACGATAAAAATATAAAAAGTATGATTAGTTCAATACAAATGAGTTTAAACGATATTTAGCGGAATTATCACCATTTTTTACCAAATTTTTTTTCTATTTTTTGTATTCACCCAAATGTATTGTAAACACGTGTTTTAGATGTAAAATAATGTGAACTTAACGTTAAAAATATAAAAAGTATGATTAGTTTAATAGAAATGACTTAAGACGATATTTAGCGGATTCATCACCTGTATTTCAAAATTTTTTTACGACCTTTTATATTCACCCAAATGTATTGTAAAGACGTGTTTTAGATGTAAAATTATGTGAACTTAATGATAAAAATATAAAAAGTATGATTAGTTCAATACAAATGACTTTAAACGATATTTAGCGGAATTATCACCATTTTTTACCCAATTTTTTCCCAAATTTTTTTTCTATTTTTTGTATTCACCCAAATGTATTGTAAACACGTGTTTTAGATGTAAAATAATGTGAACTTAACGTTAAAAATATAAAAAGTATGATTAGTTTAATAGAAATGACTTAAGACGATATTTAGCGGATTCATCACCTGTATTTCAAAATTTTTTTACGACCTTTTATATTCACCAAAATGTATTGTAAAGACGTGTTTTAGATGTAAAATAATGTGAACTTAACGATAAAAATATAAAAAGTATGATTAGTTCAATACAAATGACTTTAAACGATATTTAGCGGAATTATCACCATTTTTTACCCAATTTTTTCCCAAATTTTTTTTCTATTTTTTGTATTCACCCAAATGTATTGTAAACACGTGTTTTAGATGTAAAATAATGTGAACTTAACGTTAAAAATATGAAAAGTATGATTAGTTTAATAGAAATGACTTAAGATGATATTTAGCGGATTCATCACCTGTATTTCAAAATTTTTTTACGACCTTTTATATTCACCCAAATGTATTGTAAAGACGTGTTTTAGATGTAAAATAATGTGAACTTAACGATAAAAATATAAAAAGTATGATTAGTTCAATACAAATGACATTAAACGATATTTAGCGGAATTATCACCATTTCTTACCCAATTTTTTCCCAAATTTTTTTTCTATTTTTTGTATTCACCCAAATGTATTGTAAATACGTGTTTTAGATGTAAAATAATGTGAACTTAACGATAAAAATATAAAAAGTATGATTAGTTCAATACAAATGACTTTAAACGATATTTAGCGGAATTATCACCATTTTTTACCAAATTTTTTTTCTATTTTTTGTATTCACCCAAATGTATTGTAAACACGTGTTTTAGATGTAAAATAATTTGAACTTAACGTTAAAAATATAAAAAGTATGATTAGTTCAATACAAATGACTTTAAACGATATTTAGCGGAATTATCACCATTTTTTACCAAATTTTTTCCCAAATTTTTTTTCTAATTTTTGTATTCACCCAAATGTATTGTAAATACGTGTTTTAGATGTAATATAATGTGAACTTAACGATAAAAATGTAAAAAGTATGATTAGTTTAATAGAAATGACTTAAGACGATATTTAGCGGATTCATCACCTGTATTTCAAAATTTTTTTACGACCTTTTATATTCACCCAAATGTATTGTAAAGACGTGTTTTAGATGTAAAATTATGTGAACTTAACGATAAAAATATAAAAAGTATGATTAGTTCAATACAAATGACTTTAAACGATATTTAGCGGAATTATCACCATTTTTTACCCAATTTTTTCCCAAATATTTTTCTATTTTTTGTATTCACCCAAATGTATTGTAAACACGTGTTTTAGATGTAAAATAATGTGAACTTAACGTTAAAAATATAAAAAGTATGATTAGTTTAATAGAAATGACTTAAGACAATATTTAGCGGATTCATCACCTGTATTTCAAAATTTTTTTACGACCTTTTATATTCACCCAAATGTATTGTAAAGACGTGTGTTAGATGTAAAATAATGTGAACTTAACGATAAAAATATAAAAAGTATGATTAGTTCAATACAAATGACTTTAAACGATATTTAGCGGAATTATCACCATTTTTTACCAAATTTTTTCCCAAATTTTTTTTCTATTTTTTGTATTCACCCAAATGTATTGTAAATACGTGTTTTAGATGTAAAATAATGTGAACTTAACGATAAAAATATAAAAAGTATGATTAGTTCAATACAAATGACTTTAAACGATATTTAGCGGAATTATCACCATTTTTTACCCAATTTTTTCCCAAATTTTTTTTCTATTTTTTGTATTCACCCAAATGTATTGTAAACACGTGTTTTAGATGTAAAATAATGTGAACTTAACGTTAAAAATATAAAAAGTATGATTAGTTTAATAGAAATGACTTAAGACGATATTTAGCGGATTCATCACCTGTATTTCAAAATTTTTTTACGACCTTTTATATTCACCCAAATGTATTGTAAAGACGTGTTTTAGATGTAAAATAATGTGAACTTAACGATAAAAATATAAAAAGTATGATTAGTTCAATACAATTGACTTTAAACGATATTTAGCGGAATTATCACCATTTTTTACCAAATTTTTTCCCAAATTTTTTTTCTATTTTTTGTATTCACCCAAATGTATTGTAAATACGTGTTTTAGATGTAAAATAATGTGAACTTAACGATAAAAATATAAAAAGTATGATTAGTTCAATACAAATGACTTTAAACGATATTTAGCGGAATTATCACCATTTTTTACCAAATTTTTTTTCTATTTTTTGTATTCACCCAAATGTATTGTAAACACGTGTTTTAGATGTAAAATAATGTGAACTTAACGTTAAAAATATAAAAAGTATGATTAGTTTAATAGAAATGACTTAAGACGATATTTAGCGGATTCATCACCTGTATTTCAAAATTTTTTTACGACCTTTTATATTCACCCAAATGTATTGTAAAGACGTGTTTTAGATGTAAATTTATGTGAACTTAACGATAAAAATATAAAAAGTATGATTAGTTCAATACAAATGACTTTAAACGATATTTAGCGGAATTATCACCATTTTTTACCAAATTTTTTCCCAAATTTTTTTTCTATTTTTTGTATTCACCCAAATGTATTGTAAACACGTGTTTTAGATGTAAAATAATGTGAACTTAACGTTAAAAATATAAAAAGTATGATTAGTTTAATAGAAATGACTTAAGACGATATTTAGCGGATTCATCACCTGTATTTCAAAATTTTTTTACGACCTTTTATATTCACCCAAATGTATTGTAAAGACGTGTTTTAGATGTAAAATAATGTGAACTTAACGATAAAAATATAAAAAGTATGATTAGTTCAATACAAATGACTTTAAACGATATTTAGCGGAATTATCACCATTTTTTACCCAATTTTTTCCCAAATTTTTTTTCTATTTTTTGTATTCACCCAAATGTATTGTAAACACGTGTTTTAGATGTAAAATAATGTGAACTTAACGTTAAAAATATAAAAAGTATGATTAGTTTAATAGAAATGACTTAAGACGATATTTAGCGGATTCATCACCTGTATTTCAAAATTTTTTTACGACCTTTTATATTCACCCAAATGTATTGTAAAGACGTGTTTTAGATGTAAAATAATGTGAACTTAACGATAAAAATATAAAAAGTATGATTAGTTCAATACAAATGACTTTAAACGATATTTAGCGGAATTATCACCATTTTTTACCAAATTTTTTCCCAAATTTTTTTTCTATTTTTTGTATTCAACTAAATGTATTGTAAATACGTGTTTTAGATGTAAAATAATGTGAACTTAACGATAAAAATATAAAAAGTATGATTAGTTCAATACAAATGACTTTAAACGATATTTAGCGGAATTATCACCATTTTTTACCAAATTTTTTCCCAAATTTTTTTTCTATGTTTTGTATTCAACTAAATGTATTGTAAATACGTGTTTTAGATGTAAAATAATGTGAACTTAACGATAAAAATATAAAAAGTATGATTAGTTCAATACAAATGACTTTAAACGATATTTAGCGGAATTATCACCATTTTTTACCAAATTTTTTTTCTATTTTTTGTATTCACCCAAATGTATTGTAAACACGTGTATTAGATGTAAAATAATGTGAACTTAACGTTAAAAATGTAAAAAGTATGATTAGTTTAATAGAAATGACTTAAGACGATATTTAGCGGATTCATCACCTGTATTTCAAAATTTTTTTACGACCTTTTATATTCACCCAAATGTATTGTAAAGACGTGTTTTAGATGTAAAATAATGTGAAATTAACGATAAAAATATAAAAAGTATGATTAGTTCAATACAAATGACTTTAAACGATATTTAGCGGAATTATCACCATTTTTTACCAAATTTTTTCCCAAATTTTTTTTCTATTTTTTGTATTCACCCAAATGTATTGTAAATACGTGTTTTAGATGTAAAATAATGTGAACTTAACGATAAAAATATAAAAAGTATGATTAGTTCAATACAAATGACTTTAAACGATATTTAGCGGAATTATCACCATTTTTTACCAAATTTTTTTTCTATTTTTTGTATTCACCCAAATGTATTGTAAACACGTGTATTAGATGTAAAATAATGTGAACTTAACGTTAAAAATGTAAAAAGTATGATTAGTTTAATAGAAATGACTTAAGACGATATTTAGCGGATTCATCACCTGTATTTCAAAATTTTTTTACGACCTTTTATATTCACCCAAATGTATTGTAAAGACGTGTTTTAGATGTAAAATAATGTGAAATTAACGATAAAAATATAAAAAGTATGATTAGTTCAATACAAATGACTTTAAACGATATTTAGCGGAATTATCACCATTTTTTACCAAATTTTTTCCCAAATTTTTTTTCTATTTTTTGTATTCACCCAAATGTATTGTAAATACGTGTTTTAGATGTAAAATAATGTGAACTTAACGTTAAAAATATAAAAAGTATGATTAGTTTAATAGAAATGACTTAAGACGATATTTAGCGGATTCATCACCTGTATTTCAAAATTTTTTTACGACCTTTTATATTCACCCAAATGTATTGTAAAGACGTGTTTTAGATGTAAAATAATGTGAACTTAACGATAATAATTTAAAAAGTATGATTAGTTCAATACAAATGACATTAAACGATATTTAGCGGAATTATCACCATTTCTTACCCAATTTTTTCCCAAATTTTTTTTCTATTTTTTGTATTCACCCAAATGTATTGTAAATACGTGTTTTAGATGTAAAATAATGTGAACTTAACGATAAAAATATAAAAAGTATGATTAGTTCAATACAAATGACTTTAAACGATATTTAGCGGAATTATCACCATTTTTTACCAAATTTTTTCCCAAATTTTTTTTCTATTTTTTGTATTCACCCAAATGTATTGTAAATACGTGTTTTAGATGTAAAATAATGTGAACTTAACGATAAAAATATAAAAAGTATGATTAGTTCAATACAAATGACTTTAAACGATATTTAGCGGAATTATCACCATTTTTTACCAAATTTTTTTTCTATTTTTTGTATTCACCCAAATGTATTGTCAACACGTGTATTAGATGTAAAATAATGTGAACTTAACGTTAAAAATATAAAAAGTATTATTAGTTTAATAGAAATGACTTAAGACGATATTTAGCGGATTCATCACCTGTATTTCAAAATTTTTTTACGACCTTTTATATTCACCAAATGTATTGTAAAGACGTGTTTTAGATGTAAAATAATGTGAACTTAACGATAAAAATTTAAAAAGTATGATTAGTTCAATACAAATGACATTAAACGATATTTAGCGGAATTATCACAATTTTTTACCAAATTTTTTCCCAAATTTTTTTCTATTTTTTAAATTCACCCAAATGTATTGTAAATACGTGTTTTAGATGTAAAATAATGTGAACTTAACGATAAAAATATAAAAAGTATGATTAGTTCAATACAAATGACTTTAAACGATATTTTGCGGAATTATCACCATTTTTTACCAAATTTTTTCCCAAATTTTTTTTCTATTTTTTGTATTCACCCAAATGTATTGTAAACACGTGTTTTAGATGTAAAATAATGTGAACTTAACGTTAAAAATATAAAAAGTATGATTAGTTTAATAGAAATGACTTAAGACGATATTTAGCGGATTCATCACCTGTATTTCAAAATTTTTTTACGACCTTTTATATTCACCCAAATGTATTGTAAAGACGTGTTTTAGATGTAAAATAATGTGAACTTAACGATAAAAATATAAAAAGTATGATTAGTTCAATACAAATGACTTTAAACGATATTTAGCGGAATTATCACCATTTTTTACCAAATTTTTTCCCAAATTTTTTTTCTATTTTTTGTATTCACCCAAATGTATTGTAAATACGTGTTTTAGATGTAAAATAATGTGAATTTAACGATAAAAATATAAAAAGTATGATTAGTTCAATACAAATGACTTTAAACGATATTTAGCGGAATTATTACCATTTTTTACCAAATTTTTTTTCTATTTTTTGTATTCACCCAAATGTATTGTAAACACGTGTATTAGATGTAAAATAATGTGAACTTAACGTTAAAAATATAAAAAGTATGATTAGTTTAATAGAAATGACTTAAGACGATATTTAGCGGATTCATCACCTGTATTTCAAAATTTTTTTACGACCTTTTATATTCACCCAAATGTATTGTAAAGACGTGTTTTAGATGTAAAATAATGTGAACTTAACGATAAAAATATAAAAAGTATGATTAGTTCAATACAAATGACTTTAAACGATATTTAGCGGAATTATCACCATTTTTTACCCAATTTTTTCCCAAATTTTTTTTCTATTTTTTGTATTCACCCAAATGTATTGTAAACACGTGTTTTAGATGTAAAATAATGTGAACTTAACGTTAAAAATATAAAAAGTATGATTAGTTTAATAGAAATGACTTAAGACGATATTTAGCGGATTCATCACCTGTATTTCAAAATTTTTTTACGACCTTTTATATTCACCCAAATGTATTGTAAAGACGTGTTTTAGATGTAAAATAATGTGAAATTAACGATAAAAATATAAAAAGTATGATTAGTTCAATACAAATGACTTTAAACGATATTTAGCGGAATTATCACCATTTTTTACCAAATTTTTTCCCAAATTTTTTTTCTATTTTTTGTATTCACCCAAATGTATTGTAAACACGTGTATTAGATGTAAAATAATGTGAACTTAACGTTAAAAATATAAAAAGTATGATTAGTTTAATAGAAATGACTTAAGACGATATTTAGCGGATTCATCACCTGTATTTCAAAATTTTTTTACGACCTTTTATATTCACCCAAATGTATTGTAAAGACGTGTTTTAGATGTAAAATAATGTGAACTTAACGATAAAAATATAAAAAGTATGATTAGTTCAATACAAATGACTTTAAACGATATTTAGCGGAATTATCACCATTTTTTACCAAATTTTTTTTCTATTTTTTGTATTCACCCAAATGTATTGTAAACACGTGTATTAGATGTAAAATAATGTGAACTTAACGTTAAAAATGTAAAAAGTATGATTAGTTTAATAGAAATGACTTAAGACGATATTTAGCGGATTCATCACCTGTATTTCAAAATTTTTTTACGACCTTTTATATTCACCCAAATGTATTGTAAAGACGTGTTTTAGATGTAAAATAATGTGAAATTAACGATAAAAATATAAAAAGTATGATTAGTTCAATACAAATGACTTTAAACGATATTTAGCGGAATTATCACCATTTTTTACCAAATTTTTTCCCAAATTTTTTTTCTATTTTTTGTATTCACCCAAATGTATTGTAAATACGTGTTTTAGATGTAAAATAATGTGAACTTAACGATAAAAATATAAAAAGTATGATTAGTTCAATACAAATGACTTAAGACGATATTTAGCGGATTCATCACCTGTATTTCAAAATTTTTTTACGACCTTTTATATTCACCCAAATGTATTGTAAAGACGTGTTTTAGATGTAAAATAATGTGAAATTAACGATAAAAATATAAAAAGTATGATTAGTTCAATACAAATGACTTTAAACGATATTTAGCGGAATTATCACCATTTTTTACCAAATTTTTTCCCAAATTTTTTTTCTATTTTTTGTATTCACCCAAATGTATTGTAAACACGTGTATTAGATGTAAAATAATGTGAACTTAACGTTAAAAATATAAAAAGTATGATTAGTTTAATAGAAATGACTTAAGACGATATTTAGCGGATTCATCACCTGTATTTCAAAATTTTTTTACGACCTTTTATATTCACCCAAATGTATTGTAAAGACGTGTTTTAGATGTAAAATAATGTGAACTTAACGATAAAAATATAAAAAGTATGATTAGTTCAATACAAATGACTTTAAACGATATTTAGCGGAATTATCACCATTTCTTACCCAATTTTTTCCCAAATTTTTTTTCTATTTTTTGTATTCACCCAAATGTATTGTAAATACGTGTTTTAGATGTAAAATAATGTGAACTTAACGATAAAAATATAAAAAGTATGATTAGTTCAATACAAATGACTTTAAACGATATTTAGCGGAATTATCACCATTTTTTACCAAATTTTTTCCCAAATTTTTTTTCTATTTTTTGTATTCACCCAAATGTATTGTAAATACGTGTTTTAGATGTAAAATATTGTGAACTTAACGATAAAAATATAAAAAGTATGATTAGTTCAATACAAATGACTTTAAACGATATTTAGCGGAATTATCACCATTTTTTACCAAATTTTTTTTCTATTTTTTGTATTCACCCAAATGTATTGTAAACACGTGTATTAGATGTAAAATATTGTGAACTTAACGTTAAAAATGTAAAAAGTATGATTAGTTTAATAGAAATGACTTAAGACGATATTTAGCGGATTCATCACCTGTATTTCAAAATTTTTTTACGACCTTTTATATTCACCCAAATGTATTGTAAAGACGTGTTTTAGATGTAAAATAATGTGAAATTAACGATAAAAATATAAAAAGTATGATTAGTTCAATACAAATGACTTTAAACGATATTTAGCGGAATTATCACCATTTTTTACCAAATTTTTTCCCAAATTTTTTTTCTATTTTTTGTATTCACCCAAATGTATTGTAAATACGTGTTTTAGATGTAAAATAATGTGAACTTAACGATAAAAATATAAAAAGTATGATTAGTTCAATACAAATGACTTTAAACGATATTTAGCGGAATTATCACCATTTTTTACCAAATTTTTTCCCAAATTTTTTTTCTATTTTTTGTATTCACCCAAATGTATTGTAAATACGTGTTTTAGATGTAAAATATTGTGAACTTAACGATAAAAATATAAAAAGTATGATTAGTTCAATACAAATGACTTTAAACGATATTTAGCGGAATTATCACCATTTTTTACCAAATTTTTTTTCTATTTTTTGTATTCACCCAAATGTATTGTAAACACGTGTATTAGATGTAAAATAATGTGAACTTAACGTTAAAAATGTAAAAAGTATGATTAGTTTAATAGAAATGACTTAAGACGATATTTAGCGGATTCATCACCTGTATTTCAAAATTTTTTTACGACCTTTTATATTCACCCAAATGTATTGTAAAGACGTGTTTTAGATGTAAAATAATGTGAAATTAACGATAAAAATATAAAAAGTATGATTAGTTCAATACAAATGACTTTAAACGATATTTAGCGGAATTATCACCATTTTTTACCAAATTTTTTCCCAAATTTTTTTTCTATTTTTTGTATTCACCCAAATGTATTGTAAATACGTGTTTTAGATGTAAAATAATGTGAACTTAACGATAAAAATATAAAAAGTATGATTAGTTCAATACAAATGACTTTAAACGATATTTAGCGGAATTATCACCATTTTTTACCAAATTTTTTTTCTATTTTTTGTATTCACCCAAATGTATTGTAAACACGTGTATTAGATGTAAAATAATGTGAACTTAACGTTAAAAATGTAAAAAGTATGATTAGTTTAATAGAAATGACTTAAGACGATATTTAGCGGATTCATCACCTGTATTTCAAAATTTTTTTACGACCTTTTATATTCACCCAAATGTATTGTAAAGACGTGTTTTAGATGTAAAATAATGTGAAATTAACGATAAAAATATAAAAAGTATGATTAGTTCAATACAAATGACTTTAAACGATATTTAGCGGAATTATCACCATTTTTTACCAAATTTTTTCCCAAATTTTTTTTCTATTTTTTGTATTCACCCAAATGTATTGTAAATACGTGTTTTAGATGTAAAATAATGTGAACTTAACGTTAAAAATATAAAAAGTATGATTAGTTTAATAGAAATGACTTAAGACGATATTTAGCGGATTCATCACCTGTATTTCAAAATTTTTTTACGACCTTTTATATTCACCCAAATGTATTGTAAAGACGTGTTTTAGATGTAAAATAATGTGAACTTAACGATAATAATTTAAAAAGTATGATTAGTTCAATACAAATGACATTAAACGATATTTAGCGGAATTATCACCATTTCTTACCCAATTTTTTCCCAAATTTTTTTTCTATTTTTTGTATTCACCCAAATGTATTGTAAATACGTGTTTTAGATGTAAAATAATGTGAACTTAACGATAAAAATATAAAAAGTATGATTAGTTCAATACAAATGACTTTAAACGATATTTAGCGGAATTATCACCATTTTTTACCAAATTTTTTCCCAAATTTTTTTTCTATTTTTTGTATTCACCCAAATGTATTGTAAATACGTGTTTTAGATGTAAAATAATGTGAATTTAACGATAAAAATATAAAAAGTATGATTAGTTCAATACAAATGACTTTAAACGATATTTAGCGGAATTATTACCATTTTTTACCAAATTTTTTTTCTATTTTTTGTATTCACCCAAATGTATTGTAAACACGTGTATTAGATGTAAAATAATGTGAACTTAACGTTAAAAATATAAAAAGTATGATTAGTTTAATAGAAATGACTTAAGACGATATTTAGCGGATTCATCACCTGTATTTCAAAATTTTTTTACGACCTTTTATATTCACCCAAATGTATTGTAAAGACGTGTTTTAGATGTAAAATAATGTGAACTTAACGATAAAAATATAAAAAGTATGATTAGTTCAATACAAATGACTTTAAACGATATTTAGCGGAATTATCACCATTTTTTACCCAATTTTTTCCCAAATTTTTTTTCTATTTTTTGTATTCACCCAAATGTATTGTAAACACGTGTTTTAGATGTAAAATAATGTGAACTTAACGTTAAAAATATAAAAAGTATGATTAGTTTAATAGAAATGACTTAAGACGATATTTAGCGGATTCATCACCTGTATTTCAAAATTTTTTTACGACCTTTTATATTCACCCAAATGTATTGTAAAGACGTGTTTTAGATGTAAAATAATGTGAAATTAACGATAAAAATATAAAAAGTATGATTAGTTCAATACAAATGACTTTAAACGATATTTAGCGGAATTATCACCATTTTTTACCAAATTTTTTCCCAAATTTTTTTTCTATTTTTTGTATTCACCCAAATGTATTGTAAACACGTGTATTAGATGTAAAATAATGTGAACTTAACGTTAAAAATATAAAAAGTATGATTAGTTTAATAGAAATGACTTAAGACGATATTTAGCGGATTCATCACCTGTATTTCAAAATTTTTTTACGACCTTTTATATTCACCCAAATGTATTGTAAAGACGTGTTTTAGATGTAAAATAATGTGAAATTAACGATAAAAATATAAAAAGTATGATTAGTTCAATACAAATGACTTTAAACGATATTTAGCGGAATTATCACCATTTCTTACCCAATTTTTTCCCAAATTTTTTTTCTATTTTTTGTATTCACCCAAATGTATTGTAAATACGTGTTTTAGATGTAAAATAATGTGAACTTAACGATAAAAATATAAAAAGTATGATTAGTTCAATACAAATGACTTTAAACGATATTTAGCGGAATTATCACCATTTTTTACCAAATTTTTTCCCAAATTTTTTTTCTATTTTTTGTATTCACCCAAATGTATTGTAAATACGTGTTTTAGATGTAAAATATTGTGAACTTAACGATAAAAATATAAAAAGTATGATTAGTTCAATACAAATGACTTTAAACGATATTTAGCGGAATTATCACCATTTTTTACCAAATTTTTTTTCTATTTTTTGTATTCACCCAAATGTATTGTAAACACGTGTATTAGATGTAAAATAATGTGAACTTAACGTTAAAAATGTAAAAAGTATGATTAGTTTAATAGAAATGACTTAAGACGATATTTAGCGGATTCATCACCTGTATTTCAAAATTTTTTTACGACCTTTTATATTCACCCAAATGTATTGTAAAGACGTGTTTTAGATGTAAAATAATGTGAAATTAACGATAAAAATATAAAAAGTATGATTAGTTCAATACGAATGACTTTAAACGATATTTAGCGGAATTATCACCATTTTTTACCAAATTTTTTCCCAAATTTTTTTTCTATTTTTTGTATTCACCCAAATGTATTGTAAATACGTGTTTTAGATGTAAAATAATGTGAACTTAACGATAAAAATATAAAAAGTATGATTAGTTCAATACAAATGACTTTAAACGATATTTAGCGGAATTATCACCATTTTTTACCAAATTTTTTTTCTATTTTTTGTATTCACCCAAATGTATTGTAAACACGTGTATTAGATGTAAAATAATGTGAACTTAACGTTAAAAATGTAAAAAGTATGATTAGTTTAATAGAAATGACTTAAGACGATATTTAGCGGATTCATCACCTGTATTTCAAAATTTTTTTACGACCTTTTATATTCACCCAAATGTATTGTAAAGACGTGTTTTAGATGTAAAATAATGTGAAATTAACGATAAAAATATAAAAAGTATGATTAGTTCAATACAAATGACTTTAAACGATATTTAGCGGAATTATCACCATTTTTTACCAAATTTTTTCCCAAATTTTTTTTCTATTTTTTGTATTCACCCAAATGTATTGTAAATACGTGTTTTAGATGTAAAATAATGTGAACTTAACGTTAAAAATATAAAAAGTATGATTAGTTTAATAGAAATGACTTAAGACGATATTTAGCGGATTCATCACCTGTATTTCAAAATTTTTTTACGACCTTTTATATTCACCCAAATGTATTGTAAAGACGTGTTTTAGATGTAAAATAATGTGAACTTAACGATAATAATTTAAAAAGTATGATTAGTTCAATACAAATGACATTAAACGATATTTAGCGGAATTATCACCATTTCTTACCCAATTTTTTCCCAAATTTTTTTTCTATTTTTTGTATTCACCCAAATGTATTGTAAATACGTGTTTTAGATGTAAAATAATGTGAACTTAACGATAAAAATATAAAAAGTATGATTAGTTCAATACAAATGACTTTAAACGATATTTAGCGGAATTATCACCATTTTTTACCAAATTTTTTCCCAAATTTTTTTTCTATTTTTTGTATTCACCCAAATGTATTGTAAATACGTGTTTTAGATGTAAAATAATGTGAATTTAACGATAAAAATATAAAAAGTATGATTAGTTCAATACAAATGACTTTAAACGATATTTAGCGGAATTATTACCATTTTTTACCAAATTTTTTTTCTATTTTTTGTATTCACCCAAATGTATTGTAAACACGTGTATTAGATGTAAAATAATGTGAACTTAACGTTAAAAATATAAAAAGTATGATTAGTTTAATAGAAATGACTTAAGACGATATTTAGCGGATTCATCACCTGTATTTCAAAATTTTTTTACGACCTTTTATATTCACCCAAATGTATTGTAAAGACGTGTTTTAGATGTAAAATAATGTGAACTTAACGATAAAAATATAAAAAGTATGATTAGTTCAATACAAATGACTTTAAACGATATTTAGCGGAATTATCACCATTTTTTACCCAATTTTTTCCCAAATTTTTTTTCTATTTTTTGTATTCACCCAAATGTATTGTAAACACGTGTTTTAGATGTAAAATAATGTGAACTTAACGTTAAAAATATAAAAAGTATGATTAGTTTAATAGAAATGACTTAAGACGATATTTAGCGGATTCATCACCTGTATTTCAAAATTTTTTTACGACCTTTTATATTCACCCAAATGTATTGTAAAGACGTGTTTTAGATGTAAAATAATGTGAAATTAACGATAAAAATATAAAAAGTATGATTAGTTCAATACAAATGACTTTAAACGATATTTAGCGGAATTATCACCATTTTTTACCAAATTTTTTCCCAAATTTTTTTTCTATTTTTTGTATTCACCCAAATGTATTGTAAACACGTGTATTAGATGTAAAATAATGTGAACTTAACGTTAAAAATATAAAAAGTATGATTAGTTTAATAGAAATGACTTAAGACGATATTTAGCGGATTCATCACCTGTATTTCAAAATTTTTTTACGACCTTTTATATTCACCCAAATGTATTGTAAAGACGTGTTTTAGATGTAAAATAATGTGAACTTAACGATAAAAATATAAAAAGTATGATTAGTTCAATACAAATGACTTTAAACGATATTTAGCGGAATTATCACCATTTCTTACCCAATTTTTTCCCAAATTTTTTTTCTATTTTTTGTATTCACCCAAATGTATTGTAAATACGTGTTTTAGATGTAAAATAATGTGAACTTAACGATAAAAATATAAAAAGTATGATTAGTTCAATACAAATGACTTTAAACGATATTTAGCGGAATTATCACCATTTTTTACCAAATTTTTTCCCAAATTTTTTTTCTATTTTTTGTATTCACCCAAATGTATTGTAAATACGTGTTTTAGATGTAAAATATTGTGAACTTAACGATAAAAATATAAAAAGTATGATTAGTTCAATACAAATGACTTTAAACGATATTTAGCGGAATTATCACCATTTTTTACCAAATTTTTTTTCTATTTTTTGTATTCACCCAAATGTATTGTAAACACGTGTATTAGATGTAAAATAATGTGAACTTAACGTTAAAAATGTAAAAAGTATGATTAGTTTAATAGAAATGACTTAAGACGATATTTAGCGGATTCATCACCTGTATTTCAAAATTTTTTTACGACCTTTTATATTCACCCAAATGTATTGTAAAGACGTGTTTTAGATGTAAAATAATGTGAAATTAACGATAAAAATATAAAAAGTATGATTAGTTCAATACAAATGACTTTAAACGATATTTAGCGGAATTATCACCATTTTTTACCAAATTTTTTCCCAAATTTTTTTTCTATTTTTTGTATTCACCCAAATGTATTGTAAATACGTGTTTTAGATGTAAAATAATGTGAACTTAACGATAAAAATATAAAAAGTATGATTAGTTCAATACAAATGACTTTAAACGATATTTAGCGGAATTATCACCATTTTTTACCAAATTTTTTTTCTATTTTTTGTATTCACCCAAATGTATTGTAAACACGTGTATTAGATGTAAAATAATGTGAACTTAACGTTAAAAATGTAAAAAGTATGATTAGTTTAATAGAAATGACTTAAGACGATATTTAGCGGATTCATCACCTGTATATCAAAATTTTTTTACGACCTTTTATATTCACCCAAATGTATTGTAAAGACGTGTTTTAGATGTAAAATAATGTGAAATTAACGATAAAAATATAAAAAGTATGATTAGTTCAATACAAATGACTTTAAACGATATTTAGTGGAATTATCACCATTTTTTACCAAATTTTTTCCCAAATTTTTTTTCTATTTTTTGTATTCACCCAAATGTATTGTAAATACGTGTTTTAGATGTAAAATAATGTGAACTTAACGTTAAAAATATAAAAAGTATGATTAGTTTAATAGAAATGACTTAAGACGATATTTAGCGGATTCATCACCTGTATTTCAAAATTTTTTTACGACCTTTTATATTCACCCAAATGTATTGTAAAGACGTGTTTTAGATGTAAAATAATGTGAACTTAACGATAATAATTTAAAAAGTATGATTAGTTCAATACAAATGACATTAAACGATATTTAGCGGAATTATCACCATTTCTTACCCAATTTTTTCCCAAATTTTTTTTCTATTTTTTGTATTCACCCAAATGTATTGTAAATACGTGTTTTAGATGTAAAATAATGTGAACTTAACGATAAAAATATAAAAAGTATGATTAGTTCAATACAAATGACTTTAAACGATATTTAGCGGAATTATCACCATTTTTTACCAAATTTTTTCCCAAATTTTTTTTCTATTTTTTGTATTCACCCAAATGTATTGTAAATACGTGTTTTAGATGTAAAATATTGTGAACTTAACGATAAAAATATAAAAAGTATGATTAGTTCAATACAAATGACTTTAAACGATATTTAGCGGAATTATCACCATTTTTTACCAAATTTTTTTTCTATTTTTTGTATTCACCCAAATGTATTGTAAACACGTGTATTAGATGTAAAATAATGTGAACTTAACGTTAAAAATGTAAAAAGTATGATTAGTTTAATAGAAATGACTTAAGACGATATTTAGCGGATTCATCACCTGTATTTCAAAATTTTTTTACGACCTTTTATATTCACCCAAATGTATTGTAAAGACGTGTTTTAGATGTAAAATAATGTGAACTTAACGATAAAAATATAAAAAGTATGATTAGTTCAATACAAATGACTTTAAACGATATTTAGCGGAATTATCACCATTTTTTACCCAATTTTTTCCCAAATTTTTTTTCTATTTTTTGTATTCACCCAAATGTATTGTAAACACGTGTTTTAGATGTAAAATAATGTGAACTTAACGTTAAAAATATAAAAACTATGATTAGTTTAATAGAAATGACTTAAGACGATATTTAGCGGATTCATCACCTGTATTTCAAAATTTTTTTACGACCTTTTATATTCACCCAAATGTATTGTAAAGACGTGTTTTAGATGTAAAATAATGTGAAATTAACGATAAAAATATAAAAAGTATGATTAGTTCAATACAAATGACTTTAAACGATATTTAGCGGAATTATCACCATTTTTTACCAAATTTTTTCCCAAATTTTTTTTCTATTTTTTGTATTCACCCAAATGTATTGTAAACACGTGTATTAGATGTAAAATAATGTGAACTTAACGTTAAAAATATAAAAAGTATGATTAGTTTAATAGAAATGACTTAAGACGATATTTAGCGGATTCATCACCTGTATTTCAAAATTTTTTTACGACCTTTTATATTCACCCAAATGTATTGTAAAGACGTGTTTTAGATGTAAAATAATGTGAACTTAACGATAAAAATATAAAAAGTATGATTAGTTCAATACAAATGACTTTAAACGATATTTAGCGGAATTATCACCATTTCTTACCCAATTTTTTCCCAAATTTTTTTTCTATTTTTTGTATTCACCCAAATGTATTGTAAATACGTGTTTTAGATGTAAAATAATGTGAACTTAACGATAAAAATATAAAAAGTATGATTAGTTCAATACAAATGACTTTAAACGATATTTAGCGGAATTATCACCATTTTTTACCAAATTTTTTCCCAAATTTTTTTTCTATTTTTTGTATTCACCCAAATGTATTGTAAATACGTGTTTTAGATGTAAAATATTGTGAACTTAACGATAAAAATATAAAAAGTATGATTAGTTCAATACAAATGACTTTAAACGATATTTAGCGGAATTATCACCATTTTTTACCAAATTTTTTTTCTATTTTTTGTATTCACCCAAATGTATTGTAAACACGTGTATTAGATGTAAAATAATGTGAACTTAACGTTAAAAATGTAAAAAGTATGATTAGTTTAATAGAAATGACTTAAGACGATATTTAGCGGATTCATCACCTGTATTTCAAAATTTTTTTACGACCTTTTATATTCACCCAAATGTATTGTAAAGACGTGTTTTAGATGTAAAATAATGTGAAATTAACGATAAAAATATAAAAAGTATGATTAGTTCAATACAAATGACTTTAAACGATATTTAGCGGAATTATCACCATTTTTTACCAAATTTTTTCCCAAATTTTTTTTCTATTTTTTGTATTCACCCAAATGTATTGTAAATACGTGTTTTAGATGTAAAATAATGTGAACTTAACGATAAAAATATAAAAAGTATGATTAGTTCAATACAAATGACTTTAAACGATATTTAGCGGAATTATCACCATTTTTTACCAAATTTTTTTTCTATTTTTTGTATTCACCCAAATGTATTGTAAACACGTGTATTAGATGTAAAATAATGTGAACTTAACGTTAAAAATGTAAAAAGTATGATTAGTTTAATAGAAATGACTTAAGACGATATTTAGCGGATTCATCACCTGTATTTCAAAATTTTTTTACGACCTTTTATATTCACCCAAATGTATTGTAAAGACGTGTTTTAGATGTAAAATAATGTGAAATTAACGATAAAAATATAAAAAGTATGATTAGTTCAATACAAATGACTTTAAACGATATTTAGCGGAATTATCACCATTTTTTACCAAATTTTTTCCCAAATTTTTTTTCTATTTTTTGTATTCACCCAAATGTATTGTAAATACGTGTTTTAGATGTAAAATAATGTGAACTTAACGTTAAAAATATAAAAAGTATGATTAGTTTAATAGAAATGACTTAAGACGATATTTAGCGGATTCATCACCTGTATTTCAAAATTTTTTTACGACCTTTTATATTCACCCAAATGTATTGTAAAGACGTGTTTTAGATGTAAAATAATGTGAACTTAACGATAATAATTTAAAAAGTATGATTAGTTCAATACAAATGACATTAAACGATATTTAGCGGAATTATCACCATTTCTTACCCAATTTTTTCCCAAATTTTTTTTCTATTTTTTGTATTCACCCAAATGTATTGTAAATACGTGTTTTAGATGTAAAATAATGTGAACTTAACGATAAAAATATAAAAAGTATGATTAGTTCAATACAAATGACTTTAAACGATATTTAGCGGAATTATCACCATTTTTTACCAAATTTTTTCCCAAATTTTTTTTCTATTTTTTGTATTCACCCAAATGTATTGTAAATACGTGTTTTAGATGTAAAATAATGTGAATTTAACGATAAAAATATAAAAAGTATGATTAGTTCAATACAAATGACTTTAAACGATATTTAGCGGAATTATTACCATTTTTTACCAAATTTTTTTTCTATTTTTTGTATTCACCCAAATGTATTGTAAACACGTGTATTAGATGTAAAATAATGTGAACTTAACGTTAAAAATATAAAAAGTATGATTAGTTTAATAGAAATGACTTAAGACGATATTTAGCGGATTCATCACCTGTATTTCAAAATTTTTTTACGACCTTTTATATTCACCCAAATGTATTGTAAAGACGTGTTTTAGATGTAAAATAATGTGAACTTAACGATAAAAATATAAAAAGTATGATTAGTTCAATACAAATGACTTTAAACGATATTTAGCGGAATTATCACCATTTTTTACCCAATTTTTTCCCAAATTTTTTTTCTATTTTTTGTATTCACCCAAATGTATTGTAAACACGTGTTTTAGATGTAAAATAATGTGAACTTAACGTTAAAAATATAAAAAGTATGATTAGTTTAATAGAAATGACTTAAGACGATATTTAGCGGATTCATCACCTGTATTTCAAAATTTTTTTACGACCTTTTATATTCACCCAAATGTATTGTAAAGACGTGTTTTAGATGTAAAATAATGTGAAATTAACGATAAAAATATAAAAAGTATGATTAGTTCAATACAAATGACTTTAAACGATATTT
The DNA here is from genome assembly GCF_037042655.1 of Diuraphis noxia. NCBI lineage: Eukaryota > Metazoa > Arthropoda > Insecta > Hemiptera > Aphididae > Diuraphis > Diuraphis noxia. The sequence continues at coordinate 2,990,179 of NW_028301718.1, forward strand.
AGCGGAATTATCACCATTTTTTACCAAATTTTTTCCCAAATTTTTTTTCTATTTTTTGTATTCACCCAAATGTATTGTAAACACGTGTATTAGATGTAAAATAATGTGAACTTAACGTTAAAAATATAAAAAGTATGATTAGTTTAATAGAAATGACTTAAGACGATATTTAGCGGATTCATCACCTGTATTTCAAAATTTTTTTACGACCTTTTATATTCACCCAAATGTATTGTAAAGACGTGTTTTAGATGTAAAATAATGTGAACTTAACGATAAAAATATAAAAAGTATGATTAGTTCAATACAAATGACTTTAAACGATATTTAGCGGAATTATCACCATTTCTTACCCAATTTTTTCCCAAATTTTTTTTCTATTTTTTGTATTCACCCAAATGTATTGTAAATACGTGTTTTAGATGTAAAATAATGTTAACTTAACGATAAAAATATAAAAAGTATGATTAGTTCAATACAAATGACTTTAAACGATATTTAGCGGAATTATCACCATTTTTTACCAAATTTTTTCCCAAATTTTTTTTCTATTTTTTGTATTCACCCAAATGTATTGTAAATACGTGTTTTAGATGTAAAATATTGTGAACTTAACGATAAAAATATAAAAAGTATGATTAGTTCAATACAAATGACTTTAAACGATATTTAGCGGAATTATCACCATTTTTTACCAAATTTTTTTTCTATTTTTTGTATTCACCCAAATGTATTGTAAACACGTGTATTAGATGTAAAATAATGTGAACTTAACGTTAAAAATATAAAAAGTATGATTAGTTTAATAGAAATGACTTAAGACGATATTTAGCGGATTCATCACCTGTATTTCAAAATTTTTTTACGACCTTTTATATTCACCCAAATGTATTGTAAAGACGTGTTTTAGATGTAAAATAATGTGAACTTAACGATAAAAATATAAAAAGTATGATTAGTTCAATACAAATGACTTTAAACGATATTTAGCGGAATTATCACCATTTTTTACCAAATTTTTTCCCAAATTTTTTTTCTATTTTTTGTATTCACCCAAATGTATTGTAAATACGTGTTTTAGATGTAAAATAATGTGAACTTAACGATAAAAATATAAAAAGTATGATTAGTTCAATACAAATGACTTTAAACGATATTTAGCGGAATTATTACCATTTTTTACCAAATTTTTTTTCTATTTTTTGTATTCACCCAAATGTATTGTAAACACGTGTATTAGATGTAAAATAATGTGAACTTAACGTTAAAAATATAAAAAGTATGATTAGTTTAATAGAAATGACTTAAGACGATATTTAGCGGATTCATCCCTGTATTTCAAAATTTTTTTACGACCTTTTATATTCACCCAAATGTATTGTAAAGACGTGTTTTAGATGTAAAATTATGTGAACTTAACGATAAAAATATAAAAAGTATGATTAGTTCAATACAAATGACTTTAAACGATATTTAGCGGAATTATCACCATTTTTTACCCAATTTTTTCCCAAATTTTTTTTCTATTTTTTGTATTCACCCAAATGTATTGTAAACACGTGTTTTAGATGTAAAATAATGTGAACTTAACGTTAAAAATATAAAAAGTATGATTAGTTTAATAGAAATGACTTAAGACGATATTTAGCGGATTCATCACCTGTATTTCAAAATTTTTTTACGACCTTTTATATTCACCTAAATGTATTGTAAAGACGTGTTTTAGATGTAAAATAATGTGAACTTAACGATAAAAATATAAAAAGTATGATTAGTTCAATACAAATGACTTTAAACGATATTTAGCGGAATTATCACCATTTTTTACCAAATTTTTTCCCAAATTTTTTTTCTATTTTTTGTATTCAACTAAATGTATTGTAAATACGTGTTTTAGATGTAAAATATTGTGAACTTAACGATAAAAATATAAAAAGTATGATTAGTTCAATACAAATGTCTTTAAACGATATTTAGCGGAATTATCACCATTTTTTACCAAATTTTTTTTCTATTTTTTGTATTCACCCAAATGTATTGTAAACACGTGTATTAGATGTAAAATAATGTGAACTTAACGTTAAAAATGTAAAAAGTATGATTAGTTTAATAGAAATGACTTAAGACGATATTTAGCGGATTCATCACCTGTATTTCAAAATTTTTTTACGACCTTTTATATTCACCCAAATGTATTGTAAAGACGTGTTTTAGATGTAAAATAATGTGAAATTAACGATAAAAATATAAAAAGTATGATTAGTTCAATACAAATGACTTTAAACGATATTTAGCGGAATTATCACCATTTTTTACCAAATTTTTTCCCCAATTTTTTTACGACCTTTTATATTCACCCAAATGTATTGTAAAGACGTGTTTTAGATGTAAAATAATGTGAACTTAGCGATAAAAATATAAAAAGTATGATTAGTTCAATACAAATGACTTTAAACGATATTTAGCGGAATTATCACCATTTTTTACCAAATTTTTTCCCAAATTTTTTTTCTATTTTTTGTATTCACCCAAATGTATTGTAAATACGTGTTTTAGATGTAAAATAATGTGAACTTAACGATAAAAATATAAAAAGTATGATTAGTTCAATACAAATGACTTTAAACGATATTTAGCGGAATTATCACCATTTTTTACCAAATTTTTTTTCTATTTTTTGTATTCACCCAAATGTATTGTAAACACGTGTATTAGATGTAAAATAATGTGAACTTAACGTTAAAAATGTAAAAAGTATGATTAGTTTAATAGAAATGACTTAAGACGATATTTAGCGGATTCATCACCTGTATTTCAAAATTTTTTTACGACCTTTTATATTCACCCAAATGTATTGTAAAGACGTGTTTTAGATGTAAAATAATGTGAAATTAACGATAAAAATATAAAAAGTATGATTAGTTCAATACAAATGACTTTAAACGATATTTAGCGGAATTATCACCATTTTTTACCAAATTTTTTCCCAAATTTTTTTTCTATTTTTTGTATTCACCCAAATGTATTGTAAATACGTGTTTTAGATGTAAAATAATGTGAACTTAACGTTAAAAATATAAAAAGTATGATTAGATTAATAGAAATTACTTAAGACGATATTTAGCGGATTCATCACCTGTATTTCAAAATTTTTTTACGACCTTTTATATTCACCCAAATGTATTGTAAAGACGTGTTTTAGATGTAAAATAATGTGAACTTAACGATAAAAATTTAAAAAGTATGATTAGTTCAATACAAATGACATTAAACGATATTTAGCGGAATTATCACAATTTTTTACCAAATTTTTTCCCAAATTTTTTTTCTATTTTTTGTATTCACCCAAATGTATTGTAAATACGTGTTTTAGATGTAAAATAATGTGAACTTAACGATAAAAATATAAAAAGTATGATTAGTTCAATACAAATGACTTTAAACGATATTTAGCGGAATTATCACCATTTTTTACCAAATTTTTTTTCTATTTTTTGTATTCACCCAAATGTATTGTCAACACGTGTATTAGATGTAAAATAATGTGAACTTAACGTTAAAAATATAAAAAGTATTATTAGTTTAATAGAAATGACTTAAGACGATATTTAGCGGATTCATCACCTGTATTTCAAAATTTTTTTACGACCTTTTATATTCACCAAATGTATTGTAAAGACGTGTTTTAGATGTAAAATAATGTGAACTTAACGATAAAAATTTAAAAAGTATGATTAGTTCAATACAAATGACATTAAACGATATTTAGCGGAATTATCACAATTTTTTACCAAATTTTTTCCCAAATTTTTTTCTATTTTTTAAATTCACCCAAATGTATTGTAAATACGTGTTTTAGATGTAAAATAATGTGAACTTAACGATAAAAATATAAAAAGTATGATTAGTTCAATACAAATGACTTTAAACGATATTTTGCGGAATTATCACCATTTTTTACCAAATTTTTTCCCAAATTTTTTTTCTATTTTTTGTATTCACCCAAATGTATTGTAAACACGTGTTTTAGATGTAAAATAATGTGAACTTAACGTTAAAAATATAAAAAGTATGATTAGTTTAATAGAAATGACTTAAGACGATATTTAGCGGATTCATCACCTGTATTTCAAAATTTTTTTACGACCTTTTATATTCACCCAAATGTATTGTAAAGACGTGTTTTAGATGTAAAATAATGTGAACTTAACGATAAAAATATAAAAAGTATGATTAGTTCAATACAAATGACTTTAAACGATATTTAGCGGAATTATCACCATTTTTTACCAAATTTTTTCCCAAATTTTTTTTCTATTTTTTGTATTCACCCAAATGTATTGTAAATACGTGTTTTAGATGTAAAATAATGTGAATTTAACGATAAAAATATAAAAAGTATGATTAGTTCAATACAAATGACTTTAAACGATATTTAGCGGAATTATTACCATTTTTTACCAAATTTTTTTTCTATTTTTTGTATTCACCCAAATGTATTGTAAACACGTGTATTAGATGTAAAATAATGTGAACTTAACGTTAAAAATATAAAAAGTATGATTAGTTTAATAGAAATGACTTAAGACGATATTTAGCGGATTCATCACCTGTATTTCAAAATTTTTTTACGACCTTTTATATTCACCCAAATGTATTGTAAAGACGTGTTTTAGATGTAAAATAATGTGAACTTAACGATAAAAATATAAAAAGTATGATTAGTTCAATACAAATGACTTTAAACGATATTTAGCGGAATTATCACCATTTTTTACCCAATTTTTTCCCAAATTTTTTTTCTATTTTTTGTATTCACCCAAATGTATTGTAAACACGTGTTTTAGATGTAAAATAATGTGAACTTAACGTTAAAAATATAAAAAGTATGATTAGTTTAATAGAAATGACTTAAGACGATATTTAGCGGATTCATCACCTGTATTTCAAAATTTTTTTACGACCTTTTATATTCACCCAAATGTATTGTAAAGACGTGTTTTAGATGTAAAATAATGTGAAATTAACGATAAAAATATAAAAAGTATGATTAGTTCAATACAAATGACTTTAAACGATATTTAGCGGAATTATCACAATTTTTTACCAAATTTTTTCCCAAATTTTTTTTCTATTTTTTGTATTCACCCAAATGTATTGTAAACACGTGTATTAGATGTAAAATAATGTGAACTTAACGTTAAAAATATAAAAAGTATGATTAGTTTAATAGAAATGACTTAAGACGATATTTAGCGGATTCATCACCTGTATTTCAAAATTTTTTTACGACCTTTTATATTCACCCAAATGTATTGTAAAGACGTGTTTTAGATGTAAAATAATGTGAACTTAACGATAAAAATATAAAAAGTATGATTAGTTCAATACAAATGACTTTAAACGATATTTAGCGGAATTATCACCATTTCTTACCCAATTTTTTCCCAAATTTTTTTTCTATTTTTTGTATTCACCCAAATGTATTGTAAATACGTGTTTTAGATGTAAAATAATGTGAACTTAACGATAAAAATATAAAAAGTATGATTAGTTCAATACAAATGACTTTAAACGATATTTAGCGGAATTATCACCATTTTTTACCAAATTTTTTCCCAAATTTTTTTTCTATTTTTTGTATTCACCCAAATGTATTGTAAATACGTGTTTTAGATGTAAAATATTGTGAACTTAACGATAAAAATATAAAAAGTATGATTAGTTCAATACAAATGACTTTAAACGATATTTAGCGGAATTATCACCATTTTTTACCAAATTTTTTTTCTATTTTTTGTATTCACCCAAATGTATTGTAAACACGTGTATTAGATGTAAAATAATGTGAACTTAACGTTAAAAATGTAAAAAGTATGATTAGTTTAATAGAAATGACTTAAGACGATATTTAGCGGATTCATCACCTGTATTTCAAAATTTTTTTACGACCTTTTATATTCACCCAAATGTATTGTAAAGACGTGTTTTAGATGTAAAATAATGTGAAATTAACGATAAAAATATAAAAAGTATGATTAGTTCAATACAAATGACTTTAAACGATATTTAGCGGAATTATCACCATTTTTTACCAAATTTTTTCCCAAATTTTTTTTCTATTTTTTGTATTCACCCAAATGTATTGTAAATACGTGTTTTAGATGTAAAATAATGTGAACTTAACGATAAAAATATAAAAAGTATGATTAGTTCAATACAAATGACTTTAAACGATATTTAGCGGAATTATCACCATTTTTTCCCAAATTTTTTTTCTATTTTTTGTATTCACCCAAATGTATTGTAAACACGTGTATTAGATGTAAAATAATGTGAACTTAACGTTAAAAATGTAAAAAGTATGATTAGTTTAATAGAAATGACTTAAGACGATATTTAGCGGATTCATCACCTGTATTTCAAAATTTTTTTACGACCTTTTATATTCACCCAAATGTATTGTAAAGACGTGTTTTAGATGTAAAATAATGTGAAATTAACGATAAAAATATAAAAAGTATGATTAGTTCAATACAAATGACTTTAAACGATATTTAGCGGAATTATCACCATTTTTTACCAAATTTTTTCCCAAATTTTTTTTCTATTTTTTGTATTCACCCAAATGTATTGTAAATACGTGTTTTAGATGTAAAATAATGTGAACTTAACGTTAAAAATATAAAAAGTATGATTAGTTTAATAGAAATGACTTAAGACGATATTTAGCGGATTCATCACCTGTATTTCAAAATTTTTTTACGACCTTTTATATTCACCCAAATGTATTGTAAAGACGTGTTTTAGATGTAAAATAATGTGAACTTAACGATAAAAATTTAAAAAGTATGATTAGTTCAATACAAATGACATTAAACGATATTTAGCGGAATTATCACAATTTTTTACCAAATTTTTTCCCAAATTTTTTTTCTATTTTTTAAATTCACCCAAATGTATTGTAAATACGTGTTTTAGATGTAAAATAATGTGAACTTAACGATAAAAATATAAAAAGTATGATTAGTTCAATACAAATGACTTTAAACGATATTTTGCGGAATTATCACCATTTTTTACCAAATTTTTTCCCAAATTTTTTTTCTATTTTTTGTATTCACCCAAATGTATTGTAAACACGTGTTTTAGATGTAAAATAATGTGAACTTAACGTTAAAAATATAAAAAGTATGATTAGTTCAATACAAATGACTTTAAACGATATTTAGCGGAATTATCACCATTTTTTACCAAATTTTTTCCCAAATTTTTTTTCTATTTTTTGTATTCACCCAAATGTATTGTAAATACGTTTTTTAGATGTAAAATAATGTGAACTTAACGATAAAAATATAAAAAGTATGATTAGTTCAATACAAATGACTTTAAACGATATTTAGCGGAATTATTACCATTTTTTACCAAATTTTTTTTCTATTTTTTGTATTCACCCAAATGTATTGTAAACACGTGTATTAGATGTAAAATAATGTGAACTTAACGTTAAAAATATAAAAAGTATGATTAGTTTAATAGAAATGACTTAAGACGATATTTAGCGGATTCATCACCTGTATTTCAAAATTTTTTTACGACCTTTTATATTCACCCAAATGTATTGTAAAGACGTGTTTTAGATGTAAAATTATGTGAACTTAACGATAAAAATATAAAAAGTATGATTAGTTCAATACAAATGACTTTAAACGATATTTAGCGGAATTATCACCATTTTTTACCCAATTTTTTCCCAAATTTTTTTTCTATTTTTTGTATTCACCCAAATGTATTGTAAACACGTGTTTTAGATGTAAAATAATGTGAACTTAACGTTAAAAATATAAAAAGTATGATTAGTTTAATAGAAATGACTTAAGACGATATTTAGCGGATTCATCACCTGTATTTCAAAATTTTTTTACGACCTTTTATATTCACCTAAATGTATTGTAAAGACGTGTTTTAGATGTAAAATAATGTGAACTTAACGATAAAAATATAAAAAGTATGATTAGTTCAATACAAATGACTTTAAACGATATTTAGCGGAATTATCACCATTTTTTACCAAATTTTTTCCCAAATTTTTTTTATATTTTTTGTATTCAACTAAATGTATTGTAAATACGTGTTTTAGATGTAAAATATTGTGAACTTAACGATAAAAATATAAAAAGTATGATTAGTTCAATACAAATGACTTTAAACGATATTTAGCGGAATTATCACCATTTTTTACCAAATTTTTTCCCAAATTTTTTTTCTATTTTTTGTATTCACCCAAATGTATTGTAAACACGTGTATTAGATGTAAAATAATGTGAACTTAACGTTAAAAATGTAAAAAGTATGATTAGTTTAATAGAAATGACTTAAGACGATATTTAGCGGATTCATCACCTGTATTTCAAAATTTTTTTACGACCTTTTATATTCACCCAAATGTATTGTAAAGACGTGTTTTAGATGTAAAATAATGTGAAATTAACGATAAAAATATAAAAAGTATGATTAGTTCAATACAAATGACTTTAAACGATATTTAGCGGAATTATCACCATTTTTTACCAAATTTTTTCCCCAATTTTTTTACGACCTTTTATATTCACCCAAATGTATTGTAAAGACGTGTTTTAGATGTAAAATAATGTGAACTTAGCGATAAAAATATAAAAAGTATGATTAGTTCAATACAAATGACTTTAAACGATATTTAGCGGAATTATCACCATTTTTTACCAAATTTTTTCCCAAATTTTTTTTCTATTTTTTGTATTCACCCAAATGTATTGTAAATACGTGTTTTAGATGTAAAATAATGTGAACTTAACGATAAAAATATAAAAAGTATGATTAGTTCAATACAAATGACTTTAAACGATATTTAGCGGAATTATCACCATTTTTTACCAAATTTTTTTTCTATTTTTTGTATTCACCCAAATGTATTGTAAACACGTGTATTAGATGTAAAATAATGTGAACTTAACGTTAAAAATGTAAAAAGTATGATTAGTTTAATAGAAATGACTTAAGACGATATTTAGCGGATTCATCACCTGTATTTCAAAATTTTTTTACGACCTTTTATATTCACCCAAATGTATTGTAAAGACGTGTTTTAGATGTAAAATAATGTGAAATTAACGATAAAAATATAAAAAGTATGATTAGTTCAATACAAATGACTTTAAACGATATTTAGCGGAATTATCACCATTTTTTACCAAATTTTTTCCCAAATTTTTTTTCTATTTTTTGTATTCACCCAAATGTATTGTAAATACGTGTTTTAGATGTAAAATAATGTGAACTTAACGTTAAAAATATAAAAAGTATGATTAGATTAATAGAAATGACTTAAGACGATATTTAGCGGATTCATCACCTGTATTTCAAAATTTTTTTACGACCTTTTATATTCACCCAAATGTATTGTAAAGACGTGTTTTAGATGTAAAATAATGTGAACTTAACGATAAAAATTTAAAAAGTATGATTAGTTCAATACAAATGACATTAAACGATATTTAGCGGAATTATCACAATTTTTTACCAAATTTTTTCCCAAATTTTTTTTCTACTTTTTAAATTCACCCAAATGTATTGTAAATACGTGTTTTAGATGTAAAATAATGTGAACTTAACGATAAAAATATAAAAAGTATGATTAGTTCAATACAAATGACTTTAAACGATATTTTGCGGAATTATCACCATTTTTTACCAAATTTTTTCCCAAATTTTTTTTCTATTTTTTGTATTCACCCAAATGTATTGTAAACACGTGTTTTAGATGTAAAATAATGTGAACTTAACGTTAAAAATATAAAAAGTATGATTAGTTTAATAGAAATGACTTAAGACGATATTTAGCGGATTCATCACCTGTATTTCAAAATTTTTTTACGACCTTTTATATTCACCCAAATGTATTGTAAAGACGTGTTTTAGATGTAAAATAATGTGAACTTAACGATAAAAATATAAAAAGTATGATTAGTTCAATACAAATGACTTTAAACGATATTTAGCGGAATTATCACCATTTTTTACCAAATTTTTTCCCAAATTTTTTTTCTATTTTTTGTATTCACCCAAATGTATTGTAAATACGTGTTTTAGATGTAAAATAATGTGAACTTAACGATAAAAATATAAAAAGTATGATTAGTTCAATACAAATGACTTTAAACGATATTTAGCGGAATTATTACCATTTTTTACCAAATTTTTTTTCTATTTTTTGTATTCACCCAAATGTATTGTAAACACGTGTATTAGATGTAAAATAATGTGAACTTAACGTTAAAAATATAAAAAGTATGATTAGTTTAATAGAAATGACTTAAGACGATATTTAGCGGATTCATCACCTGTATTTCAAAATTTTTTTACGACCTTTTATATTCACCCAAATGTATTGTAAAGACGTGTTTTAGATGTAAAATTATGTGAACTTAACGATAAAAATATAAAAAGTATGATTAGTTCAATACAAATGACTTTAAACGATATTTAGCGGAATTATCACCATTTTTTACCCAATTTTTTCCCAAATTTTTTTTCTATTTTTTGTATTCACCCAAATGTATTGTAAACACGTGTTTTAGATGTAAAATAATGTGAACTTAACGTTAAAAATATAAAAAGTATGATTAGTTTAATAGAAATGACTTAAGACGATATTTAGCGGATTCATCACCTGTATTTCAAAATTTTTTTACGACCTTTTATATTCACCCAAATGTATTGTAAAGACGTGTTTTAGATGTAAAATAATGTGAACTTAACGATAAAAATATAAAAAGTATGATTAGTTCAATACAAATGACTTTAAACGATATTTAGCGGAATTATCACCATTTTTTACCAAATTTTTTCCCAAATTTTTTTTCTATTTTTTGTATTCACCCAAATGTATTGTAAATACGTGTTTTAGATGTAAAATAATGTGAACTTAACGTTAAAAATATAAAAAGTATGATTAGATTAATAGAAATGACTTAAGACGATATTTAGCGGATTCATCACCTGTATTTCAAAATTTTTTTACGACCTTTTATATTCACCCAAATGTATTGTAAAGACGTGTTTTAGATGTAAAATAATGTGAACTTAACGATAAAAATTTAAAAAGTATGATTAGTTCAATACAAATGACATTAAACGATATTTAGCGGAATTATCACAATTTTTTACCAAATTTTTTCCCAAATTTTTTTTCTATTTTTTAAATTCACCCAAATGTATTGTAAATACGTGTTTTAGATGTAAAATAATGTGAACTTAACGATAAAAATATAAAAAGTATGATTAGTTCAATACAAATGACTTTAAACGATATTTTGCGGAATTATCACCATTTTTTACCAAATTTTTTCCCAAATTTTTTTTCTATTTTTTGTATTCACCCAAATGTATTGTAAACACGTGTTTTAGATGTAAAATAATGTGAACTTAACGTTAAAAATATAAAAAGTATGATTAGTTTAATAGAAATGACTTAAGACGATATTTAGCGGATTCATCACCTGTATTTCAAAATTTTTTTACGACCTTTTATATTCACCCAAATGTATTGTAAAGACGTGTTTTAGATGTAAAATAATGTGAACTTAACGATAAAAATATAAAAAGTATGATTAGTTCAATACAAATGACTTTAAACGATATTTAGCGGAATTATCACCATTTTTTACCAAATTTTTTCCCAAATTTTTTTTCTATTTTTTGTATTCACCCAAATGTATTGTAAATACGTGTTTTAGATGTAAAATAATGTGAACTTAACGATAAAAATATAAAAAGTATGATTAGTTCAATACAAATGACTTTAAACGATATTTAGCGGAATTATTACCATTTTTTACCAAATTTTTTTTCTATTTTTTGTATTCACCCAAATGTATTGTAAACACGTGTATTAGATGTAAAATAATGTGAACTTAACGTTAAAAATATAAAAAGTATGATTAGTTTAATAGAAATGACTTAAGACGATATTTAGCGGATTCATCACCTGTATTTCAAAATTTTTTTACGACCTTTTATATTCACCCAAATGTATTGTAAAGACGTGTTTTAGATGTAAAATTATGTGAACTTAACGATAAAAATATAAAAAGTATGATTAGTTCAATACAAATGACTTTAAACGATATTTAGCGGAATTATCACCATTTTTTACCCAATTTTTTCCCAAATTTTTTTTCTATTTTTTGTATTCACCCAAATGTATTGTAAACACGTGTTTTAGATGTAAAATAATGTGAACTTAACGTTAAAAATATAAAAAGTATGATTAGTTTAATAGAAATGACTTAAGACGATATTTAGCGGATTCATCACCTGTATTTCAAAATTTTTTTACGACCTTTTATATTCACCCAAATGTATTGTAAAGACGTGTTTTAGATGTAAAATAATGTGAAATTAACGATAAAAATATAAAAAGTATGATTAGTTCAATACAAATGACTTTAAACGATATTTAGCGGAATTATCACCATTTTTTACCAAATTTTTTCCCAAATTTTTTTTCTATTTTTTGTATTCACCCAAATGTATTGTAAATACTTGTTTTAGATGTAAAATAATGTGAACTTAACGTTAAAAATATAAAAAGTATGATTAGTTTAATAGAAATGACTTAAGACGATATTTAGCGGATTCATCACCTGTATTTCAAAATTTTTTTACGACCTTTTATATTCACCCAAATGTATTGTAAAGACGTGTTTTAGATGTAAAATAATGTGAACTTAACGATAAAAATTTAAAAAGTATGATTAGTTCAATACAAATGACTTTAAACGATATTTAGCGGAATTATCACCATTTCTTACCCAATTTTTTCCCAAATTTTTTTTCTATTTTTTGTATTCACCCAAATGTATTGTAAATACGTGTTTTAGATGTAAAATAATGTGAACTTAACGATAAAAATATAAAAAGTATGATTAGTTCAATACAAATGACTTTAAACGATATTTAGCGGAATTATCACCATTTTTTACCAAATTTTTTTTCTATTTTTTGTATTCACCCAAATGTATTGTAAACACGTGTATTAGATGTAAAATAATGTGAACTTAACGTTAAAAATGTAAAAAGTATGATTAGTTTAATAGAAATGACTTAAGACGATATTTAGCGGATTCATCACCTGTATTTCAAAATTTTTTTACGACCTTTTATATTCACCCAAATGTATTGTAAATACGTGTTTTAGATGTAAAATAATGTGAACTTAACGATAAAAATATAAAAAGTATGATTAGTTCAATACAAATGACTTTAAACGATATTTTGCGGAATTATCACCATTTTTTACCAAATTTTTTCCCAAATTTTTTTTCTATTTTTTGTATTCACCCAAATGTATTGTAAACACGTGTTTTAGATGTAAAATAATGTGAACTTAACGTTAAAAATATAAAAAGTATGATTAGTTTAATAAAAATGACTTAAGACGATATTTAGCGGATTCATCACCTGTATTTCAAAATTTTTTTACGACCTTTTATATTCACCCAAATGTATTGTAAAGACGTGTTTTAGATGTAAAATAATGTGAACTTAACGATAAAAATATAAAAAGTATGATTAGTTCAATACAAATGACTTTAAACGATATTTAGCGGAATTATCACCATTTTTTACCAAATTTTTTCCCAAATTTTTTTTCTATTTTTTGTATTCACCCAAATGTATTGTAAATACGTGTTTTAGATGTAAAATAATGTGAACTTAACGATAAAAATATAAAAAGTATGATTAGTTCAATACAAATGACTTTAAACGATATTTAGCGGAATTATTACCATTTTTTATCAAATTTTTTTTCTATTTTTTGTATTCACCCAAATGTATTGTAAACACGTGTATTAGATGTAAAATAATGTGAACTTAACGTTAAAAATATAAAAAGTATGATTAGTTTAATAGAAATGACTTAAGACGATATTTAGCGGATTCATCACCTGTATTTCAAAATTTTTTTACGACCTTTTATATTCACTCAAATGTATTGTAAAGACGTGTTTTAGATGTAAAATTATGTGATCTTAACGATAAAAATATAAAAAGTATGATTAGTTCAATACAAATGACTTTAAACGATATTTAGCGGAATTATCACCATTTTTTACCCAATTTTTTCCCAAATTTTTTTTCTATTTTTTGTATTCACCCAAATGTATTGTAAACACGTGTTTTAGATGTAAAATAATGTGAACTTAACGATAAAAATATAAAAAGTATGATTAGTTCAATACAAATGACTTTAAACGATATTTAGCGGAATTATCACCATTTTTTACCAAATTTTTTCCCAAATTTTTTTTCTATTTTTTGTATTCAACTAAATGTATTGTAAATACGTGTTTTAGATGTAAAATAATGTGAACTTAACAATAAAAATATAAAAAGTATGATTAGTTCAATACAAATGACTTTAAACGATATTTAGCGGAATTATCACCATTTTTTACCAAATTTTTTTTCTATTTTTTGTATTCACCCAAATGTATTGTAAACACGTGTATTAGATGTAAAATAATGTGAACTTAACGTTAAAAATGTAAAAAGTATGATTAGTTTAATAGAAATGACTTAAGACGATATTTAGCGGATTCATCACCTGTATTTCAAAATTTATTTACGACCTTTTATATTCACCCAAATGTATTGTAAAGACGTGTTTTAGATGTAAAATAATGTGAAATTAACGATAAAAATATAAAAAGTATGATTAGTTCAATACAAATGACTTTAAACGATATTTAGCGGAATTATCACCATTTTTTACCAAATTTTTTCCCAAATTTTTTTTCTATTTTTTGTATTCACCCAAATGTATTGTAAATACTTGTTTTAGATGTAAAATAATGTGAACTTAACGTTAAAAATATAAAAAGTATGATTAGTTTAATAGAAATGACTTAAGACGATATTTAGCGGATTCATCACCTGTATTTCAAAATTTTTTTACGACCTTTTATATTCACCCAAATGTATTGTAAAGACGTGTTTTAGATGTAAAATAATGTGAACTTAACGATAAAAATTTAAAAAGTATGATTAGTTCAATACAAATGACTTTAAACGATATTTAGCGGAATTATCACCATTTCTTACCCAATTTTTTCCCAAATTTTTTTTCTATTTTTTGTATTCACCCAAATGTATTGTAAATACGTGTTTTAGATGTAAAATAATGTGAACTTAACGATAAAAATATAAAAAGTATGATTAGTTCAATACAAATGACTTTAAACGATATTTAGCGGAATTATCACCATTTTTTACCAAATTTTTTCCCAAATTTTTTTTCTATTTTTTGTATTCACCCAAATGTATTGTAAATACGTGTTTTAGATGTAAAATAATGTGAACTTAACGATAAAAATATAAAAAGTATGATTAGTTCAATACAAATGACTTTAAACGATATTTAGCGGAATTATCACCATTTTTTACCAAATTTTTTTTCTATTTTTTGTATTCACCCAAATGTATTGTAAACACGTGTATTAGATGTAAAATAATGTGAACTTAACGTTAAAAATGTAAAAAGTATGATTAGTTTAATAGAAATGACTTAAGACGATATTTAGCGGATTCATCACCTGTATTTCAAAATTTTTTTACGACCTTTTATATTCACCCAAATGTATTGTAAAGACGTGTTTTAGATGTAAAATAATGTGAAATTAACGATAAAAATATAAAAAGTATGATTAGTTCAATACAAATGACTTTAAACGATATTTAGCGGAATTATCACCATTTTTTACCAAATTTTTTCCCAAATTTTTTTTCTATTTTTTGTATTCACCCAAATGTATTGTAAATACGTGTTTTAGATGTAAAATAATGTGAACTTAACGTTAAAAATATAAAAAGTATGATTAGTTTAATAGAAATGACTTAAGACGATATTTAGCGGATTCATCACCTGTATTTCAAAATTTTTTTACGACCTTTTATATTCACCCAAATGTATTGTAAAGACGTGTTTTAGATGTAAAATAATGTGAACTTAACGATAAAAATTTAAAAAGTATGATTAGTTCAATACAAATGACATTAAACGATATTTAGCGGAATTATCACAATTTTTTACCAAATTTTTTCCCAAATTTTTTTTCTATTTTTTAAATTCACCCAAATGTATTGTAAATACGTGTTTTAGATGTAAAATAATGTGAACTTAACGATAAAAATATAAAAAGTATGATTAGTTCAATACAAATGACTTTAAACGATATTTTGCGGAATTATCACCATTTTTTACCAAATTTTTTCCCAAATTTTTTTTCTATTTTTTGTATTCACCCAAATGTATTGTAAACACGTGTTTTAGATGTAAAATAATGTGAACTTAACGTTAAAAATATAAAAAGTATGATTAGTTTAATAGAAATGACTTAAGACGATATTTAGCGGATTCATCACCTGTATTTCAAAATTTTTTTACGACCTTTTATATTCACCCAAATGTATTGTAAAGACGTGTTTTAGATGTAAAATAATGTGAACTTAACGATAAAAATATAAAAAGTATGATTAGTTCAATACAAATGACTTTAAACGATATTTAGCGGAATTATCACCATTTTTTACCAAATTTTTTCCCAAATTTTTTTTCTATTTTTTGTATTCACCCAAATGTATTGTAAATACGTGTTTTAGATGTAAAATAATGTGAACTTAACGATAAAAATATAAAAAGTATGATTAGTTCAATACAAATGACTTTAAACGATATTTAGCGGAATTATTACCATTTTTTACCAAATTTTTTTTCTATTTTTTGTATTCACCCAAATGTATTGTAAACACGTGTATTAGATGTAAAATAATGTGAACTTAACGTTAAAAATATAAAAAGTATGATTAGTTTAATAGAAATGACTTAAGACGATATTTAGCGGATTCATCACCTGTATTTCAAAATTTTTTTACGACCTTTTATATTCACCCAAATGTATTGTAAAGACGTGTTTTAGATGTAAAATTATGTGAACTTAACGATAAAAATATAAAAAGTATGATTAGTTCAATACAAATGACTTTAAACGATATTTAGCGGAATTATCACCATTTTTTACCCAATTTTTTCCCAAATTTTTTTTCTATTTTTTGTATTCACCCAAATGTATTGTAAACACGTGTTTTAGATGTAAAATAATGTGAACTTAACGTTAAAAATATAAAAAGTATGATTAGTTTAATAGAAATGACTTAAGACGATATTTAGCGGATTCATCACCTGTATTTCAAAATTTTTTTACGACCTTTTATATTCACCCAAATGTATTGTAAAGACGTGTTTTAGATGTAAAATAATGTGAACTTAACGATAAAAATATAAAAAGTATGATTAGTTCAATACAAATGACTTTAAACGATATTTAGCGGAATTATCACCATTTTTTACCAAATTTTTTCCCAAATTTTTTTTCTATTTTTTGTATTCAACTAAATGTATTGTAAATACGTGTTTTAGATGTAAAATAATGTGAACTTAACGATAAAAATATAAAAAGTATGATTAGTTCAATACAAATGACTTTAAACGATATTTAGCGGAATTATCACCATTTTTTACCAAATTTTTTCCCAAATTTTTTTTCTATTTTTTGTATTCAACTAAATGTATTGTAAATACGTGTTTTAGATGTAAAATAATGTGAACTTAACGATAAAAATATAAAAAGTATGATTAGTTCAATACAAATGACTTTAAACGATATTTAGCGGAATTATCACCATTTTTTACCCAATTTTTTCCCAAATTTTTTTTCTATTTTTTGTATTCAACTAAATGTATTGTAAATACGTGTTTTAGATGTAAAATAATGTGAACTTAACAATAAAAATATAAAAAGTATGATTAGTTCAATACAAATGACTTTAAACGATATTTAGCGGAATTATCACCATTTTTTACCAAATTTTTTTTCTATTTTTTGTATTCACCCAAATGTATTGTAAACACGTGTATTAGATGTAAAATAATGTGAACTTAACGTTAAAAATGTAAAAAGTATGATTAGTTTAATAGAAATGACTTAAGACGATATTTAGCGGATTCATCACCTGTATTTCAAAATTTTTTTACGACCTTTTATATTCACCCAAATGTATTGTAAAGACGTGTTTTAGATGTAAAATAATGTGAAATTAACGATAAAAATATAAAAAGTATGATTAGTTCAATACAAATGACTTTAAACGATATTTAGCGGAATTATCACCATTTTTTACCAAATTTTTTCCCAAATTTTTTTTCTATTTTTTGTATTCACCCAAATGTATTGTAAATACTTGTTTTAGATGTAAAATAATGTGAACTTAACGTTAAAAATATAAAAAGTATGATTAGTTTAATAGAAATGACTTAAGACGATATTTAGCGGATTCATCACCTGTATTTCAAAATTTTTTTACGACCTTTTATATTCACCCAAATGTATTGTAAAGACGTGTTTTAGATGTAAAATAATGTGAACTTAACGATAAAAATTTAAAAAGTATGATTAGTTCAATACAAATGACTTTAAACGATATTTAGCGGAATTATCACCATTTCTTACCCAATTTTTTCCCAAATTTTTTTTCTATTTTTTGTATTCACCCAAATGTATTGTAAATACGTGTTTTAGATGTAAAATAATGTGAACTTAACGATAAAAATATAAAAAGTATGATTAGTTCAATACAAATGACTTTAAACGATATTTAGCGGAATTATCACCATTTTTTACCAAATTTTTTCCCAAATTTTTTTTCTATTTTTTGTATTCACCCAAATGTATTGTAAATACGTGTTTTAGATGTAAAATAATGTGAACTTAACGATAAAAATATAAAAAGTATGATTAGTTCAATACAAATGACTTTAAACGATATTTAGCGGAATTATTACCATTTTTTACCAAATTTTTTTTCTATTTTTTGTATTCACCCAAATGTATTGTAAACACGTGTATTAGATGTAAAATAATGTGAACTTAACGTTAAAAATATAAAAAGTATGATTAGTTCAATACAAATGACTTTAAACGATATTTAGCGGAATTATCACCATTTCTTACCCAATTTTTTCCCAAATTTTTTTTCTATTTTTTGTATTCACCCAAATGTATTGTAAATACGTGTTTTAGATGTAAAATAATGTGGACTTAACGATAAAAATATAAAAAGTATGATTAGTTCAATACAAATGACTTTAAACGATATTTAGCGGAATTATCACAATTTTTTACCAAATTTTTTCCCAAATTTTTTTTCTATTTTTTAAATTCACCCAAATGTATTGTAAATACGTGTTTTAGATGTAAAATAATGTGAACTTAACGATAAAAATATAAAAAGTATGATTAGTTCAATACAAATGACTTTAAACGATATTTTGCGGAATTATCACCATTTTTTACCAAATTTTTTCCCAAATTTTTTTTCTATTTTTTGTATTCACCCAAATGTATTGTAAACACGTGTTTTAGATGTAAAATAATGTGAACTTAACGTTAAAAATATAAAAAGTATGATTAGTTTAATAGAAATGACTTAAGACGATATTTAGCGGATTCATCACCTGTATTTCAAAATTTTTTTACGACCTTTTATATTCACCCAAATGTATTGTAAAGACGTGTTTTAGATGTAAAATAATGTGAACTTAACGATAAAAATATAAAAAGTATGATTAGTTCAATACAAATGACTTTAAACGATATTTAGCGGAATTATCACCATTTTTTACCAAATTTTTTCCCAAATTTTTTTTCTATTTTTTGTATTCACCCAAATGTATTGTAAATACGTGTTTTAGATGTAAAATAATGTGAACTTAACGATAAAAATATAAAAAGTATGATTAGTTCAATACAAATGACTTTAAACGATATTTAGCGGAATTATCACCATTTTTTACCCAATTTTTTCCCAAATTTTTTTTCTATTTTTTGTATTCACCCAAATGTATTGTAAACACGTGTTTTAGATGTAAAATAATGTGAACTTAACGTTAAAAATATAAAAAGTATGATTAGTTTAATAGAAATGACTTAAGACGATATTTAGCGGATTCATCACCTGTATTTCAAAATTTTTTTACGACCTTTTATATTCACCCAAATGTATTGTAAAGACGTGTTTTAGATGTAAAATAATGTGAACTTAACGATAAAAATATAAAAAGTATGATTAGTTCAATACAAATGACTTTAAACGATATTTAGCGGAATTATCACCATTTTTTACCAAATTTTTTCCCAAATTTTTTTTCTATTTTTTGTATTCAACTAAATGTATTGTAAATACGTGTTTTAGATGTAAAATAATGTGAACTTAACGATAAAAATATAAAAAGTATGATTAGTTCAATACAAATGACTTTAAACGATATTTAGCGGAATTATCACCATTTTTTACCCAATTTTTCCCAAATTTTTTTTCTATTTTTTGTATTCAACTAAATGTATTGTAAATACGTGTTTTAGATGTAAAATAATGTGAACTTAACAATAAAAATATAAAAAGTATGATTAGTTCAATACAAATGACTTTAAACGATATTTAGCGGAATTATCACCATTTTTTACCAAATTTTTTTTCTATTTTTTGTATTCACCCAAATGTATTGTAAACACGTGTATTAGATGTAAAATAATGTGAACTTAACGTTAAAAATGTAAAAAGTATGATTAGTTTAATAGAAATGACTTAAGACGATATTTAGCGGATTCATCACCTGTATTTCAAAATTTTTTTACGACCTTTTATATTCACCCAAATGTATTGTAAAGACGTGTTTTAGATGTAAAATAATGTGAAATTAACGATAAAAATATAAAAAGTATTATTAGTTCAATACAAATGACTTTAAACGATATTTAGCGGAATTATCACCATTTTTTACCAAATTTTTTCCCAAATTTTTTTTCTATTTTTTGTATTCACCCAAATGTATTGTAAATACTTGTTTTAGATGTAAAATAATGTGAACTTAACGTTAAAAATATAAAAAGTATGATTAGTTTAATAGAAATGACTTAAGACGATATTTAGCGGATTCATCACCTGTATTTCAAAATTTTTTTACGACCTTTTATATTCACCCAAATGTATTGTAAAGACGTGTTTTAGATGTAAAATAATGTGAACTTAACGATAAAAATTTAAAAAGTATGATTAGTTCAATACAAATGACTTTAAACGATATTTAGCGGAATTATCACCATTTTTTACCAAATTTTTTTTCTATTTTTTGTATTCACCCAAATGTATTGTAAACACGTGTATTAGATGTAAAATAATGTGAACTTAACGTTAAAAATGTAAAAAGTATGATTAGTTTAATAGAAATGACTTAAGACGATATTTAGCGGATTCATCACCTGTATTTCAAAATTTTTTTACGACCTTTTATATTCACCCAAATGTATTGTAAAGACGTGTTTTAGATGTAAAATAATGTGAAATTAACGATAAAAATATAAAAAGTATGATTAGTTCAATACAAATGACTTTAAACGATATTTAGCGGAATTATCACCATTTTTTACCAAATTTTTTCCCAAATTTTTTTTCTATTTTTTGTATTCACCCAAATGTATTGTAAATACGTGTTTTAGATGTAAAATAATGTGAACTTAACGTTAAAAATATAAAAAGTATGATTAGTTTAATAGAAATGACTTAAGACGATATTTAGCGGATTCATCACCTGTATTTCAAAATTTTTTTACGACCTTTTATATTCACCCAAATGTATTGTAAAGACGTGTTTTAGATGTAAAATAATGTGAACTTAACGATAAAAATATAAAAAGTATGATTAGTTCAATACAAATGACTTTAAACGATATTTAGCGGAATTATCACCATTTTTTACCAAATTTTTTCCCAAATTTTTTTTCTATTTTTTGTATTCACCCAAATGTATTGTAAATACGTGTTTTAGATGTAAAATAATGTGAACTTAACGTTAAAAATATAAAAAGTATGATTAGTTTAATAGAAATGACTTAAGACGATATTTAGCGGATTCATCACCTGTATTTCAAAATTTTTTTACGACCTTTTATATTCACCCAAATGTATTGTAAAGACGTGTTTTAGATGTAAAATAATGTGAACTTAACGATAAAAATATAAAAAGTATGATTAGTTCAATACAAATGACTTTAAACGATATTTAGCGGAATTATCACCATTTTTTACCAAATTTTTTCCCAAATTTTTTTTCTATTTTTTGTATTCAACTAAATGTATTGTAAATACGTGTTTTAGATGTAAAATAATGTGAACTTAACGATAAAAATATAAAAAGTATGATTAGTTCAATACAAATGACTTTAAACGATATTTAGCGGAATTATCACCATTTTTTACCCAATTTTTTCCCAAATTTTTTTTCTATTTTTTGTATTCAACTAAATGTATTGTAAATACGTGTTTTAGATGTAAAATAATGTGAACTTAACAATAAAAATATAAAAAGTATGATTAGTTCAATACAAATGACTTTAAACGATATTTAGCGGAATTATCACCATTTTTTACCAAATTTTTTTTCTATTTTTTGTATTCACCCAAATGTATTGTAAACACGTGTATTAGATGTAAAATAATGTGAACTTAACGTTAAAAATGTAAAAAGTATGATTAGTTTAATAGAAATGACTTAAGACGATATTTAGCGGATTCATCACCTGTATTTCAAAATTTTTTTACGACCTTTTATATTCACCCAAATGTATTGTAAAGACGTGTTTTAGATGTAAAATAATGTGAAATTAACGATAAAAATATAAAAAGTATTATTAGTTCAATACAAATGACTTTAAACGATATTTAGCGGAATTATCACCATTTTTTACCAAATTTTTTCCCAAATTTTTTTTCTATTTTTTGTATTCACCCAAATGTATTGTAAATACTTGTTTTAGATGTAAAATAATGTGAACTTAACGTTAAAAATATAAAAAGTATGATTAGTTTAATAGAAATGACTTAAGACGATATTTAGCGGATTCATCACCTGTATTTCAAAATTTTTTTACGACCTTTTATATTCACCCAAATGTATTGTAAAGACGTGTTTTAGATGTAAAATAATGTGAACTTAACGATAAAAATTTAAAAAGTATGATTAGTTCAATACAAATGACTTTAAACGATATTTAGCGGAATTATCACCATTTTTTACCAAATTTTTTCCCAAATTTTTTTTCTATTTTTTGTATTCAACTAAATGTATTGTAAATACGTGTTTTAGATGTAAAATAATGTGAACTTAACGATAAAAATATAAAAAGTATGATTACTTCAATACAAATGACTTTAAACGATATTTAGCGGAATTATCACCATTTTTTACCCAATTTTTTCCCAAATTTTTTTTCTATTTTTTGTATTCAACTAAATGTATTGTAAATACGTGTTTTAGATGTAAAATAATGTGAACTTAACAATAAAAATATAAAAAGTATGATTAGTTCAATACAAATGACTTTAAACGATATTTAGCGGAATTATCACCATTTTTTACCAAATTTTTTTTCTATTTTTTGTATTCACCCAAATGTATTGTAAACACGTGTATTAGATGTAAAATAATGTGAACTTAACGTTAAAAATGTAAAAAGTATGATTAGTTTAATAGAAATGACTTAAGACGATATTTAGCGGATTCATCACCTGTATTTCAAAATTTTTTTACGACCTTTTATATTCACCCAAATGTATTGTAAAGACGTGTTTTAGATGTAAAATAATGTGAAATTAACGATAAAAATATAAAAAGTATTATTAGTTCAATACAAATGACTTTAAACGATATTTAGCGGAATTATCACCATTTTTTACCAAATTTTTTCCCAAATTTTTTTTCTATTTTTTGTATTCACCCAAATGTATTGTAAATACGTGTTTTAGATGTAAAATAATGTGAACTTAACGTTAAAAATATAAAAAGTATGATTAGTTTAATAGAAATGACTTAAGACGATATTTAGCGGATTCATCACCTGTATTTCAAAATTTTTTTACGACCTTTTATATTCACCCAAATGTATTGTAAAGACGTGTTTTAGATGTAAAATAATGTGAACTTAACGATAAAAATATAAAAAGTATGATTAGTTCAATACAAATGACTTTAAACGATATTTAGCGGAATTATCACCATTTTTTACCAAATTTTTTCCCAAATTTTTTTTCTATTTTTTGTATTCACCCAAATGTATTGTAAATACGTGTTTTAGATGTAAAATAATGTGAACTTAACGATAAAAATATAAAAAGTATGATTAGTTCAATACAAATGACTTTAAACGATATTTAGCGGAATTATCACCATTTTTTACCCAATTTTTTCCCAAATTTTTTTTCTATTTTTTGTATTCACCCAAATGTATTGTAAACACGTGTTTTAGATGTAAAATAATGTGAACTTAACGTTAAAAATATAAAAAGTATGATTAGTTTAATAGAAATGACTTAAGACGATATTTAGCGGATTCATCACCTGTATTTCAAAATTTTTTTACGACCTTTTATATTCACCCAAATGTATTGTAAAGACGTGTTTTAGATGTAAAATAATGTGAACTTAACGATAAAAATTTAAAAAGTATGATTAGTTCAATACAAATGACTTTAAACGATATTTAGCGGAATTATCACCATTTCTTACCCAATTTTTTCCCAAATTTTTTTTCTATTTTTTGTATTCACCCAAATGTATTGTAAATACGTGTTTTAGATGTAAAATAATGTGAACTTAACGATAAAAATATAAAAAGTATGATTAGTTCAATACAAATGACTTTAAACGATATTTAGCGGAATTATCACCATTTTTTACCAAATTTTTTCCCAAATTTTTTTTCTATTTTTTGTATTCAACTAAATGTATTGTAAATACGTGTTTTAGATGTAAAATAATGTGAACTTAACGATAAAAATATAAAAAGTATGATTAGTTCAATACAAATGACTTTAAACGATATTTAGCGGAATTATCACCATTTTTTACCAAATTTTTTTTCTATTTTTTGTATTCACCCAAATGTATTGTAAACACGTGTATTAGATGTAAAATAATGTGAACTTAACGTTAAAAATGTAAAAAGTATGATTAGTTTAATAGAAATGACTTAAGACGATATTTAGCGGATTCATCACCTGTATTTCAAAATTTTTTTACGACCTTTTATATTCACCCAAATGTATTGTAAAGACGTGTTTTAGATGTAAAATAATGTGAAATTAACGATAAAAATATAAAAAGTATGATTAGTTCAATACAAATGACTTTAAACGATATTTAGCGGAATTATCACCATTTTTTACCAAATTTTTTCCCAAATTTTTTTTCTATTTTTTGTATTCACCCAAATGTATTGTAAATACGTGTTTTAGATGTAAAATAATGTGAACTTAACGATAAAAATATAAAAAGTATGATTAGTTCAATACAAATGACTTTAAACGATATTTAGCGGAATTATCACCATTTTTTACCCAATTTTTTCCCAAATTTTTTTTCTATTTTTTGTATTCACCCAAATGTATTGTAAACACGTGTTTTAGATGTAAAATAATGTGAACTTAACGATAAAAATATAAAAAGTATGATTAGTTCAATACAAATGACTTTAAACGATATTTAGCGGAATTATCACCATTTTTTACCAAATTTTTTCCCAAATTTTTTTTCTATTTTTTGTATTCACCCAAATGTATTGTAAATACGTGTTTTAGATGTAAAATAATGTGAACTTAACGATAAAAATATAAAAAGTATGATTAGTTCAATACAAATGACTTTAAACGATATTTAGCGGAATTATCACCATTTTTTACCCAATTTTTTCCCAAATTTTTTTTCTATTTTTTGTATTCACCCAAATGTATTGTAAACACGTGTTTTAGATGTAAAATAATGTGAACTTAACGTTAAAAATATAAAAAGTATGATTAGTTTAATAGAAATAACTTAAGACGATATTTAGCGGATTCATCACCTGTATTTCAAAATTTTTTTACGACCTTTTATATTCACCCAAATGTATTGTAAAGACGTGTTTTAGATGTAAAATAATGTGAACTTAACGATAAAAATATAAAAAGTATGATTAGTTCAATACAAATGACTTTAAACGATATTTAGCGGAATTATCACCATTTTTTACCAAATTTTTTCCCAAATTTTTTTTCTATTTTTTGTATTCAACTAAATGTATTGTAAATACGTGTTTTAGATGTAAAATAATGTGAACTTAACGATAAAAATATAAAAAGTATGATTAGTTCAATACAAATGACTTTAAACGATATTTAGCGGAATTATCACCATTTTTTACCCAATTTTTTCCCAAATTTTTTTTCTATTTTTTGTATTCAACTAAATGTATTGTAAATACGTGTTTTAGATGTAAAATAATGTGAACTTAACAATAAAAATATAAAAAGTATGATTAGTTCAATACAAATGACTTTAAACGATATTTAGCGGAATTATCACCATTTTTTACCAAATTTTTTTTCTATTTTTTGTATTCACCCAAATGTATTGTAAACACGTGTATTAGATGTAAAATAATGTGAACTTAACGTTAAAAATGTAAAAAGTATGATTAGTTTAATAGAAATGACTTAAGACGATATTTAGCGGATTCATCACCTGTATTTCAAAATTTTTTTACGACCTTTTATATTCACCCAAATGTATTGTAAAGACGTGTTTTAGATGTAAAATAATGTGAAATTAACGATAAAAATATAAAAAGTATGATTAGTTCAATACAAATGACTTTAAACGATATTTAGCGGAATTATCACCATTTTTTACCAAATTTTTTCCCAAATTTTTTTTCTATTTTTTGTATTCACCCAAATGTATTGTAAATACTTGTTTTAGATGTAAAATAATGTGAACTTAACGTTAAAAATATAAAAAGTATGATTAGTTTAATAGAAATGACTTAAGACGATATTTAGCGGATTCATCACCTGTATTTCAAAATTTTTTTACGACCTTTTATATTCACCCAAATGTATTGTAAAGACGTGTTTTAGATGTAAAATAATGTGAAATTAACGATAAAAATATAAAAAGTATTATTAGTTCAATACAAATGACTTTAAACGATATTTAGCGGAATTATCACCATTTTTTACCAAATTTTTTCCCAAATTTTTTTTCTATTTTTTGTATTCACCCAAATGTATTGTAAATACTTGTTTTAGATGTAAAATAATGTGAACTTAACGTTAAAAATATAAAAAGTATGATTAGTTTAATAGAAATGACTTAAGACGATATTTAGCGGATTCATCACCTGTATTTCAAAATTTTTTTACGACCTTTTATATTCACCCAAATGTATTGTAAAGACGTGTTTTAGATGTAAAATAATGTGAACTTAACGATAAAAATTTAAAAAGTATGATTAGTTCAATACAAATGACTTTAAACGATATTTAGCGGAATTATCACCATTTTTTACCAAATTTTTTTTCTATTTTTTGTATTCACCCAAATGTATTGTAAACACGTGTATTAGATGTAAAATAATGTGAACTTAACGTTAAAAATGTAAAAAGTATGATTAGTTTAATAGAAATGACTTAAGACGATATTTAGCGGATTCATCACCTGTATTTCAAAATTTTTTTACGACCTTTTATATTCACCCAAATGTATTGTAAAGACGTGTTTTAGATGTAAAATAATGTGAAATTAACGATAAAAATATAAAAAGTATGATTAGTTCAATACAAATGACTTTAAACGATATTTAGCGGAATTATCACCATTTTTTACCAAATTTTTTCCCAAATTTTTTTTCTATTTTTTGTATTCACCCAAATGTATTGTAAATACGTGTTTTAGATGTAAAATAATGTGAACTTAACGTTAAAAATATAAAAAGTATGATTAGTTTAATAGAAATGACTTAAGACGATATTTAGCGGATTCATCACCTGTATTTCAAAATTTTTTTACGACCTTTTATATTCACCCAAATGTATTGTAAAGACGTGTTTTAGATGTAAAATAATGTGAACTTAACGATAAAAATATAAAAAGTATGATTAGTTCAATACAAATGACTTTAAACGATATTTAGCGGAATTATCACCATTTTTTACCAAATTTTTTCCCAAATTTTTTTTCTATTTTTTGTATTCACCCAAATGTATTGTAAATACGTGTTTTAGATGTAAAATAATGTGAACTTAACGATAAAAATATAAAAAGTATGATTAGTTCAATACAAATGACTTTAAACGATATTTAGCGGAATTATCACCATTTTTTACCCAATTTTTTCCCAAATTTTTTTTCTATTTTTTGTATTCACCCAAATGTATTGTAAACACGTGTTTTAGATGTAAAATAATGTGAACTTAACGTTAAAAATATAAAAAGTATGATTAGTTTAATAGAAATGACTTAAGACGATATTTAGCGGATTCATCACCTGTATTTCAAAATTTTTTTACGACCTTTTATATTCACCCAAATGTATTGTAAAGACGTGTTTTAGATGTAAAATAATGTGAACTTAACGATAAAAATTTAAAAAGTATGATTAGTTCAATACAAATGACTTTAAACGATATTTAGCGGAATTATCACCATTTCTTACCCAATTTTTTCCCAAATTTTTTTTCTATTTTTTGTATTCACCCAAATGTATTGTAAATACGTGTTTTAGATGTAAAATAATGTGAACTTAACGATAAAAATATAAAAAGTATGATTAGTTCAATACAAATGACTTTAAACGATATTTAGCGGAATTATCACCATTTTTTACCAAATTTTTTCCCAAATTTTTTTTCTATTTTTTGTATTCAACTAAATGTATTGTAAATACGTGTTTTAGATGTAAAATAATGTGAACTTAACGATAAAAATATAAAAAGTATGATTAGTTCAATACAAATGACTTTAAACGATATTTAGCGGAATTATCACCATTTTTTACCAAATTTTTTTTCTATTTTTTGTATTCACCCAAATGTATTGTAAACACGTGTATTAGATGTAAAATAATGTGAACTTAACGTTAAAAATGTAAAAAGTATGATTAGTTTAATAGAAATGACTTAAGACGATATTTAGCGGATTCATCACCTGTATTTCAAAATTTTTTTACGACCTTTTATATTCACCCAAATGTATTGTAAAGACGTGTTTTAGATGTAAAATAATGTGAAATTAACGATAAAAATATAAAAAGTATGATTAGTTCAATACAAATGACTTTAAACGATATTTAGCGGAATTATCACCATTTTTTACCAAATTTTTTCCCAAATTTTTTTTCTATTTTTTGTATTCACCCAAATGTATTGTAAATACGTGTTTTAGATGTAAAATAATGTGAACTTAACGATAAAAATATAAAAAGTATGATTAGTTCAATACAAATGACTTTAAACGATATTTAGCGGAATTATCACCATTTTTTACCCAATTTTTTCCCAAATTTTTTTTCTATTTTTTGTATTCAACTAAATGTATTGTAAATACGTGTTTTAGATGTAAAATAATGTGAACTTAACAATAAAAATATAAAAAGTATGATTAGTTCAATACAAATGACTTTAAACGATATTTAGCGGAATTATCACCATTTTTTACCAAATTTTTTTTCTATTTTTTGTATTCACCCAAATGTATTGTAAACACGTGTATTAGATGTAAAATAATGTGAACTTAACGTTAAAAATGTAAAAAGTATGATTAGTTTAATAGAAATGACTTAAGACGATATTTAGCGGATTCATCACCTGTATTTCAAAATTTTTTTACGACCTTTTATATTCACCCAAATGTATTGTAAAGACGTGTTTTAGATGTAAAATAATGTGAAATTAACGATAAAAATATAAAAAGTATGATTAGTTCAATACAAATGACTTTAAACGATATTTAGCGGAATTATCACCATTTTTTACCAAATTTTTTCCCAAATTTTTTTTCTATTTTTTGTATTCACCCAAATGTATTGTAAATACGTGTTTTAGATGTAAAATAATGTGAACTTAACGTTAAAAATATAAAAAGTATGATTAGTTTAATAGAAATGACTTAAGACGATATTTAGCGGATTCATCACCTGTATTTCAAAATTTTTTTACGACCTTTTATATTCACCCAAATGTATTGTAAAGACGTGTTTTAGATGTAAAATAATGTGAAATTAACGATAAAAATATAAAAAGTATGATTAGTTCAATACAAATGACTTTAAACGATATTTAGCGGAATTATCACCATTTTTTACCAAATTTTTTCCCAAATTTTTTTTCTATTTTTTGTATTCACCCAAATGTATTGTAAATACTTGTTTTAGATGTAAAATAATGTGAACTTAACGTTAAAAATATAAAAAGTATGATTAGTTTAATAGAAATGACTTAAGACGATATTTAGCGGATTCATCACCTGTATTTCAAAATTTTTTTACGACCTTTTATATTCACCCAAATGTATTGTAAAGACGTGTTTTAGATGTAAAATAATGTGAAATTAACGATAAAAATATAAAAAGTATTATTAGTTCAATACAAATGACTTTAAACGATATTTAGCGGAATTATCACCATTTTTTACCAAATTTTTTCCCAAATTTTTTTTCTATTTTTTGTATTCACCCAAATGTATTGTAAATACTTGTTTTAGATGTAAAATAATGTGAACTTAACGTTAAAAATATAAAAAGTATGATTAGTTTAATAGAAATGACTTAAGACGATATTTAGCGGATTCATCACCTGTATTTCAAAATTTTTTTACGACCTTTTATATTCACCCAAATGTATTGTAAAGACGTGTTTTAGATGTAAAATAATGTGAACTTAACGATAAAAATTTAAAAAGTATGATTAGTTCAATACAAATGACTTTAAACGATATTTAGCGGAATTATCACCATTTTTTACCAAATTTTTTTTCTATTTTTTGTATTCACCCAAATGTATTGTAAACACGTGTATTAGATGTAAAATAATGTGAACTTAACGTTAAAAATGTAAAAAGTATGATTAGTTTAATAGAAATGACTTAAGACGATATTTAGCGGATTCATCACCTGTATTTCAAAATTTTTTTACGACCTTTTATATTCACCCAAATGTATTGTAAAGACGTGTTTTAGATGTAAAATAATGTGAAATTAACGATAAAAATATAAAAAGTATGATTAGTTCAATACAAATGACTTTAAACGATATTTAGCGGAATTATCACCATTTTTTACCAAATTTTTTCCCAAATTTTTTTTCTATTTTTTGTATTCACCCAAATGTATTGTAAATACGTGTTTTAGATGTAAAATAATGTGAACTTAACGTTAAAAATATAAAAAGTATGATTAGTTTAATAGAAATGACTTAAGACGATATTTAGCGGATTCATCACCTGTATTTCAAAATTTTTTTACGACCTTTTATATTCACCCAAATGTATTGTAAAGACGTGTTTTAGATGTAAAATAATGTGAACTTAACGATAAAAATATAAAAAGTATGATTAGTTCAATACAAATGACTTTAAACGATATTTAGCGGAATTATCACCATTTTTTACCAAATTTTTTCCCAAATTTTTTTTCTATTTTTTGTATTCACCCAAATGTATTGTAAATACGTGTTTTAGATGTAAAATAATGTGAACTTAACGATAAAAATATAAAAAGTATGATTAGTTCAATACAAATGACTTTAAACGATATTTAGCGGAATTATCACCATTTTTTACCCAATTTTTTCCCAAATTTTTTTTCTATTTTTTGTATTCACCCAAATGTATTGTAAACACGTGTTTTAGATGTAAAATAATGTGAACTTAACGTTAAAAATATAAAAAGTATGATTAGTTTAATAGAAATGACTTAAGACGATATTTAGCGGATTCATCACCTGTATTTCAAAATTTTTTTACGACCTTTTATATTCACCCAAATGTATTGTAAAGACGTGTTTTAGATGTAAAATAATGTGAACTTAACGATAAAAATTTAAAAAGTATGATTAGTTCAATACAAATGACTTTAAACGATATTTAGCGGAATTATCACCATTTCTTACCCAATTTTTTCCCAAATTTTTTTTCTATTTTTTGTATTCACCCAAATGTATTGTAAATACGTGTTTTAGATGTAAAATAATGTGAACTTAACGATAAAAATATAAAAAGTATGATTAGTTCAATACAAATGACTTTAAACGATATTTAGCGGAATTATCACCATTTTTTACCAAATTTTTTCCCAAATTTTTTTTCTATTTTTTGTATTCAACTAAATGTATTGTAAATACGTGTTTTAGATGTAAAATAATGTGAACTTAACGATAAAAATATAAAAAGTATGATTAGTTCAATACAAATGACTTTAAACGATATTTAGCGGAATTATCACCATTTTTTACCAAATTTTTTTTCTATTTTTTGTATTCACCCAAATGTATTGTAAACACGTGTATTAGATGTAAAATAATGTGAACTTAACGTTAAAAATGTAAAAAGTATGATTAGTTTAATAGAAATGACTTAAGACGATATTTAGCGGATTCATCACCTGTATTTCAAAATTTTTTTACGACCTTTTATATTCACCCAAATGTATTGTAAAGACGTGTTTTAGATGTAAAATAATGTGAAATTAACGATAAAAATATAAAAAGTATGATTAGTTCAATACAAATGACTTTAAACGATATTTAGCGGAATTATCACCATTTTTTACCAAATTTTTTCCCAAATTTTTTTTCTATTTTTTGTATTCACCCAAATGTATTGTAAATACGTGTTTTAGATGTAAAATAATGTGAACTTAACGATAAAAATATAAAAAGTATGATTAGTTCAATACAAATGACTTTAAACGATATTTAGCGGAATTATCACCATTTTTTACCCAATTTTTTCCCAAATTTTTTTTCTATTTTTTGTATTCAACTAAATGTATTGTAAATACGTGTTTTAGATGTAAAATAATGTGAACTTAACAATAAAAATATAAAAAGTATGATTAGTTCAATACAAATGACTTTAAACGATATTTAGCGGAATTATCACCATTTTTTACCAAATTTTTTTTCTATTTTTTGTATTCACCCAAATGTATTGTAAACACGTGTATTAGATGTAAAATAATGTGAACTTAACGTTAAAAATGTAAAAAGTATGATTAGTTTAATAGAAATGACTTAAGACGATATTTAGCGGATTCATCACCTGTATTTCAAAATTTTTTTACGACCTTTTATATTCACCCAAATGTATTGTAAAGACGTGTTTTAGATGTAAAATAATGTGAAATTAACGATAAAAATATAAAAAGTATGATTAGTTCAATACAAATGACTTTAAACGATATTTAGCGGAATTATCACCATTTTTTACCAAATTTTTTCCCAAATTTTTTTTCTATTTTTTGTATTCACCCAAATGTATTGTAAATACGTGTTTTAGATGTAAAATAATGTGAACTTAACGTTAAAAATATAAAAAGTATGATTAGTTTAATAGAAATGACTTAAGACGATATTTAGCGGATTCATCACCTGTATTTCAAAATTTTTTTACGACCTTTTATATTCACCCAAATGTATTGTAAAGACGTGTTTTAGATGTAAAATAATGTGAACTTAACGATAAAAATATAAAAAGTATGATTAGTTCAATACAAATGACTTTAAACGATATTTAGCGGAATTATCACCATTTTTTACCAAATTTTTTCCCAAATTTTTTTTCTATTTTTTGTATTCACCCAAATGTATTGTAAATACGTGTTTTAGATGTAAAATAATGTGAACTTAACGATAAAAATATAAAAAGTATGATTAGTTCAATACAAATGACTTTAAACGATATTTAGCGGAATTATCACCATTTTTTACCCAATTTTTTCCCAAATTTTTTTTCTATTTTTTGTATTCACCCAAATGTATTGTAAACACGTGTTTTAGATGTAAAATAATGTGAACTTAACGTTAAAAATATAAAAAGTATGATTAGTTTAATAGAAATGACTTAAGACGATATTTAGCGGATTCATCACCTGTATTTCAAAATTTTTTTACGACCTTTTATATTCACCCAAATGTATTGTAAAGACGTGTTTTAGATGTAAAATAATGTGAACTTAACGATAAAAATATAAAAAGTATGATTAGTTCAATACAAATGACTTTAAACGATATTTAGCGGAATTATCACCATTTTTTACCAAATTTTTTCCCAAATTTTTTTTCTATTTTTTGTATTCAACTAAATGTATTGTAAATACGTGTTTTAGATGTAAAATAATGTGAACTTAACGATAAAAATATAAAAAGTATGATTAGTTCAATACAAATGACTTTAAACGATATTTAGCGGAATTATCACCATTTTTTACCCAATTTTTTCCCAAATTTTTTTTCTATTTTTTGTATTCAACTAAATGTATTGTAAATACGTGTTTTAGATGTAAAATAATGTGAACTTAACAATAAAAATATAAAAAGTATGATTAGTTCAATACAAATGACTTTAAACGATATTTAGCGGAATTATCACCATTTTTTCCCAAATTTTTTCCCAAATTTTTTGTATTCACCCAAATGTATTGTAAAGACGTGTTTTAGATGTAAAATAATGTGAACTTAACGATAAAAATATAAAAAGTATGATTAGTTCAATACAAATGACTTTAAACGATATTTAGCGGAATTATCACCATTTTTTACCCAATTTTTTCCCAAATTTTTTTTCTATTTTTTGTATTCAACTAAATGTATTGTAAATACGTGTTTTAGATGTAAAATAATGTGAACTTAACAATAAAAATATAAAAAGTATGATTAGTTCAATACAAATGACTTTAAACGATATTTAGCGGAATTATCACCATTTTTTACCCAATTTTTTCCCAAATTTTTTTTCTATTTTTTGTATTCAACTAAATGTATTGTAAATACGTGTTTTAGATGTAAAATAATGTGAACTTAACAATAAAAATATAAAAAGTATGATTAGTTCAATACAAATGACTTTAAACGATATTTAGCGGAATTATCACCATTTTTTACCAAATTTTTTTTCTATTTTTTGTATTCACCCAAATGTATTGTAAACACGTGTATTAGATGTAAAATAATGTGAACTTAACGTTAAAAATGTAAAAAGTATGATTAGTTTAATAGAAATGACTTAAGACGATATTTAGCGGATTCATCACCTGTATTTCAAAATTTTTTTACGACCTTTTATATTCACCCAAATGTATTGTAAAGACGTGTTTTAGATGTAAAATAATGTGAAATTAACGATAAAAATATAAAAAGTATGATTAGTTCAATACAAATGACTTTAAACGATATTTAGCGGAATTATCACCATTTTTTACCAAATTTTTTCCCAAATTTTTTTTCTATTTTTTGTATTCACCCAAATGTATTGTAAATACGTGTTTTAGATGTAAAATAATGTGAACTTAACGTTAAAAATATAAAAAGTATGATTAGTTTAATAGAAATGACTTAAGACGATATTTAGCGGATTCATCACCTGTATTTCAAAATTTTTTTACGACCTTTTATATTCACCCAAATGTATTGTAAAGACGTGTTTTAGATGTAAAATAATGTGAACTTAACGATAAAAATTTAAAAAGTATGATTAGTTCAATACAAATGACATTAAACGATATTTAGCGGAATTATCACAATTTTTTACCAAATTTTTTCCCAAATTTTTTTTCTATTTTTTAAATTCACCCAAATGTATTGTAAATACGTGTTTTAGATGTAAAATAATGTGAACTTAACGATAAAAATATAAAAAGTATGATTAGTTCAATACAAATGACTTTAAACGATATTTTGCGGAATTATCACCATTTTTTACCAAATTTTTTCCCAAATTTTTTTTCTATTTTTTGTATTCACCCAAATGTATTGTAAACACGTGTTTTAGATGTAAAATAATGTGAACTTAACGTTAAAAATATAAAAAGTATGATTAGTTTAATAGAAATGACTTAAGACGATATTTAGCGGATTCATCACCTGTATTTCAAAATTTTTTTACGACCTTTTATATTCACCCAAATGTATTGTAAAGACGTGTTTTAGATGTAAAATAATGTGAACTTAACGATAAAAATATAAAAAGTATGATTAGTTCAATACAAATGACTTTAAACGATATTTAGCGGAATTATCACCATTTTTTACCAAATTTTTTCCCAAATTTTTTTTCTATTTTTTGTATTCACCCAAATGTATTGTAAATACGTGTTTTAGATGTAAAATAATGTGAACTTAACGATAAAAATATAAAAAGTATGATTAGTTCAATACAAATGACTTTAAACGATATTTAGCGGAATTATTACCATTTTTTACCAAATTTTTTTTCTATTTTTTGTATTCACCCAAATGTATTGTAAACACGTGTATTAGATGTAAAATAATGTGAACTTAACGTTAAAAATATAAAAAGTATGATTAGTTTAATAGAAATGACTTAAGACGATATTTAGCGGATTCATCACCTGTATTTCAAAATTTTTTTACGACCTTTTATATTCACCCAAATGTATTGTAAAGACGTGTTTTAGATGTAAAATTATGTGAACTTAACGATAAAAATATAAAAAGTATGATTAGTTCAATACAAATGAGTTTAAACGATATTTAGCGGAATTATCACCATTTTTTACCAAATTTTTTCCCAAATTTTTTTTCTATTTTTTGTATTCAACTAAATGTATTGTAAATACGTGTTTTAGATGTAAAATAATGTGAACTTAACGATAAAAATATAAAAAGTATGATTAGTTCAATACAAATGACTTTAAACGATATTTAGCGGAATTATCACCATTTTTTACCCAATTTTTTCCCAAATTTTTTTTCTATTTTTTGTATTCAACTAAATGTATTGTAAATACGTGTTTTAGATGTAAAATAATGTGAACTTAACAATAAAAATATAAAAAGTATGATTAGTTCAATACAAATGACTTTAAACGATATTTAGCGGAATTATCACCATTTTTTACCAAATTTTTTTTCTATTTTTTGTATTCACCCAAATGTATTGTAAACACGTGTATTAGATGTAAAATAATGTGAACTTAACGTTAAAAATGTAAAAAGTATGATTAGTTTAATAGAAATGACTTAAGACGATATTTAGCGGATTCATCACCTGTATTTCAAAATTTTTTTACGACCTTTTATATTCACCCAAATGTATTGTAAAGACGTGTTTTAGATGTAAAATAATGTGAAATTAACGATAAAAATATAAAAAGTATGATTAGTTCAATACAAATGACTTTAAACGATATTTAGCGGAATTATCACCATTTTTTACCAAATTTTTTCCCAAATTTTTTTTCTATTTTTTGTATTCACCCAAATGTATTGTAAATACTTGTTTTAGATGTAAAATAATGTGAACTTAACGTTAAAAATATAAAAAGTATGATTAGTTTAATAGAAATGACTTAAGACGATATTTAGCGGATTCATCACCTGTATTTCAAAATTTTTTTACGACCTTTTATATTCACCCAAATGTATTGTAAAGACGTGTTTTAGATGTAAAATAATGTGAACTTAACGATAAAAATTTAAAAAGTATGATTAGTTCAATACAAATGACTTTAAACGATATTTAGCGGAATTATCACCATTTCTTACCCAATTTTTTCCCAAATTTTTTTTCTATTTTTTGTATTCACCCAAATGTATTGTAAATACGTGTTTTAGATGTAAAATAATGTGAACTTAACGATAAAAATATAAAAAGTATGATTAGTTCAATACAAATGACTTTAAACGATATTTAGCGGAATTATCACCATTTTTTACCAAATTTTTTCCCAAATTTTTTTTCTATTTTTTGTATTCACCCAAATGTATTGTAAATACGTGTTTTAGATGTAAAATAATGTGAACTTAACGATAAAAATATAAAAAGTATGATTAGTTCAATACAAATGACTTTAAACGATATTTAGCGGAATTATCACCATTTTTTACCAAATTTTTTTTCTATTTTTTGTATTCACCCAAATGTATTGTAAACACGTGTATTAGATGTAAAATAATGTGAACTTAACGTTAAAAATGTAAAAAGTATGATTAGTTTAATAGAAATGACTTAAGACGATATTTAGCGGATTCATCAACTGTATTTCAAAATTTTTTTACGACCTTTTATATTCACCCAAATGTATTGTAAAGACGTGTTTTAGATGTAAAATAATGTGAAATTAACGATAAAAATATAAAAAGTATGATTAGTTCAATACAAATGACTTTAAACGATATTTAGCGGAATTATCACCATTTTTTACCAAATTTTTTCCCAAATTTTTTTTCTATTTTTTGTATTCACCCAAATGTATTGTAAATACGTGTTTTAGATGTAAAATAATGTGAACTTAACGTTAAAAATATAAAAAGTATGATTAGTTTAATAGAAATGACTTAAGACGATATTTAGCGGATTCATCACCTGTATTCCAAAATTTTTTTACGACCTTTTATATTCACCCAAATGTATTGTAAAGACGTGTTTTAGATGTAAAATAATGTGAACTTAACGATAAAAATTTAAAAAGTATGATTAGTTCAATACAAATGACATTAAACGATATTTAGCGGAATTATCACAATTTTTTACCAAATTTTTTCCCAAATTTTTTTTCTATTTTTTAAATTCACCCAAATGTATTGTAAATACGTGTTTTAGATGTAAAATAATGTGAACTTAACGATAAAAATATAAAAAGTATGATTAGTTCAATACAAATGACTTTAAACGATATTTTGCGGAATTATCACCATTTTTTACCAAATTTTTTCCCAAATTTATTTTCTATTTTTTGTATTCACCCAAATGTATTGTAAACACGTGTTTTAGATGTAAAATAATGTGAACATAACGTTAAAAATATAAAAAGTATGATTAGTTTAATAGAAATGACTTAAGACGATATTTAGCGGATTCATCAACTGTATTTCAAAATTTTTTTACGACCTTTTATATTCACCCAAATGTATTGTAAAGACGTGTTTTAGATGTAAAATAATGTGAAATTAACGATAAAAATATAAAAAGTATGATTAGTTCAATACAAATGACTTTAAACGATATTTAGCGGAATTATTACCATTTTTTACCAAATTTTTTTTCTATTTTTTGTATTCACCCAAATGTATTGTAAACACGTGTATTAGATGTAAAATAATGTGAACTTAACGTTAAAAATATAAAAAGTATGATTAGTTTAATAGAAATGACTTAAGACGATATTTAGCGGATTCATCACCTGTATTTCAAAATTTTTTTACGACCTTTTATATTCACCCAAATGTATTGTAAAGACGTGTTTTAGATGTAAAATTATGTGAACTTAACGATAAAAATATAAAAAGTATGATTAGTTCAATACAAATGAGTTTAAACGATATTTAGCGGAATTATCACCATTTTTTAACAAATTTTTTTTCTATTTTTTGTATTCACCCAAATGTATTGTAAATACTTGTTTTAGATGTAAAATAATGTGAACTTAACGTTAAAAATATAAAAAGTATGATTAGTTTAATAGAAATGACTTAAGACGATATTTAGCGGATTCATCACCTGTATTTCAAAATTTTTTTACGACCTTTTATATTCACCCAAATGTATTGTAAAGACGTGTTTTAGATGTAAAATAATGTGAACTTAACGATAAAAATTTAAAAAGTATGATTAGTTCAATACAAATGACTTTAAACGATATTTAGCGGAATTATCACCATTTCTTACCCAATTTTTTCCCAAATTTTTTTTCTATTTTTTGTATTCACCCAAATGTATTGTAAATACGTGTTTTAGATGTAAAATAATGTGAACTTAACGATAAAAATATAAAAAGTATGATTAGTTCAATACAAATGACTTTAAACGATATTTAGCGGAATTATCACCATTTTTTACCAAATTTTTTCCCAAATTTTTTTTCTATTTTTTGTATTCACCCAAATGTATTGTAAACACGTGTTTTAGATGTAAAATAATGTGAACATAACGTTAAAAATATAAAAAGTATGATTAGTTTAATAGAAATGACTTAAGACGATATTTAGCGGATTCATCAACTGTATTTCAAAATTTTTTTACGACCTTTTATATTCACCCAAATGTATTGTAAAGACGTGTTTTAGATGTAAAATAATGTGAAATTAACGATAAAAATATAAAAAGTATGATTAGTTCAATACAAATGACTTTAAACGATATTTAGCGGAATTATTACCATTTTTTACCAAATTTTTTTTCTATTTTTTGTATTCACCCAAATGTATTGTAAACACGTGTATTAGATGTAAAATAATGTGAACTTAACGTTAAAAATATAAAAAGTATGATTAGTTTAATAGAAATGACTTAAGACGATATTTAGCGGATTCATCACCTGTATTTCAAAATTTTTTTACGACCTTTTATATTCACCCAAATGTATTGTAAAGACGTGTTTTAGATGTAAAATTATGTGAACTTAACGATAAAAATATAAAAAGTATGATTAGTTCAATACAAATGAGTTTAAACGATATTTAGCGGAATTATCACCATTTTTTAACAAATTTTTTTTCTATTTTTTGTATTCACCCAAATGTATTGTAAATACTTGTTTTAGATGTAAAATAATGTGAACTTAACGTTAAAAATATAAAAAGTATGATTAGTTTAATAGAAATGACTTAAGACGATATTTAGCGGATTCATCACCTGTATTTCAAAATTTTTTTACGACCTTTTATATTCACCCAAATGTATTGTAAAGACGTGTTTTAGATGTAAAATAATGTGAACTTAACGATAAAAATTTAAAAAGTATGATTAGTTCAATACAAATGACTTTAAACGATATTTAGCGGAATTATCACCATTTCTTACCCAATTTTTTCCCAAATTTTTTTTCTATTTTTTGTATTCACCCAAATGTATTGTAAATACGTGTTTTAGATGTAAAATAATGTGAACTTAACGATAAAAATATAAAAAGTATGATTAGTTCAATACAAATGACTTTAAACGATATTTAGCGGAATTATCACCATTTTTTACCAAATTTTTTCCCAAATTTTTTTTCTATTTTTTGTATTCACCCAAATGTATTGTAAATACGTGTTTTAGATGTAAAATAATGTGAACTTAACGATAAAAATATAAAAAGTATGATTAGTTCAATACAAATGACTTTAAACGA
Source organism: Diuraphis noxia (assembly GCF_037042655.1). NCBI lineage: Eukaryota > Metazoa > Arthropoda > Insecta > Hemiptera > Aphididae > Diuraphis > Diuraphis noxia. The sequence continues at coordinate 3,031,494 of NW_028301718.1, forward strand.
TATTTAGCGGAATTATCACCATTTTTTACCAAATTTTTTTTCTATTTTTTGTATTCACCCAAATGTATTGTAAACACGTGTATTAGATGTAAAATAATGTGAACTTAACGTTAAAAATGTAAAAAGTATGATTAGTTTAATAGAAATGACTTAAGACGATATTTAGCGGATTCATCAACTGTATTTCAAAATTTTTTTACGACCTTTTATATTCACCCAAATGTATTGTAAAGACGTGTTTTAGATGTAAAATAATGTGAAATTAACGATAAAAATATAAAAAGTATGATTAGTTCAATACAAATGACTTTAAACGATATTTAGCGGAATTATCACCATTTTTTACCAAATTTTTTCCCAAATTTTTTTTCTATTTTTTGTATTCACCCAAATGTATTGTAAATACGTGTTTTAGATGTAAAATAATGTGAACTTAACGTTAAAAATATAAAAAGTATGATTAGTTTAATAGAAATGACTTAAGACGATATTTAGCGGATTCATCACCTGTATTCCAAAATTTTTTTACGACCTTTTATATTCACCCAAATGTATTGTAAAGACGTGTTTTAGATGTAAAATAATGTGAACTTAACGATAAAAATTTAAAAAGTATGATTAGTTCAATACAAATGACATTAAACGATATTTAGCGGAATTATCACAATTTTTTACCAAATTTTTTCCCAAATTTTTTTTCTATTTTTTAAATTCACCCAAATGTATTGTAAATACGTGTTTTAGATGTAAAATAATGTGAACTTAACGATAAAAATATAAAAAGTATGATTAGTTCAATACAAATGACTTTAAACGATATTTTGCGGAATTATCACCATTTTTTACCAAATTTTTTCCCAAATTTATTTTCTATTTTTTGTATTCACCCAAATGTATTGTAAACACGTGTTTTAGATGTAAAATAATGTGAACATAACGTTAAAAATATAAAAAGTATGATTAGTTTAATAGAAATGACTTAAGACGATATTTAGCGGATTCATCAACTGTATTTCAAAATTTTTTTACGACCTTTTATATTCACCCAAATGTATTGTAAAGACGTGTTTTAGATGTAAAATAATGTGAAATTAACGATAAAAATATAAAAAGTATGATTAGTTCAATACAAATGACTTTAAACGATATTTAGCGGAATTATTACCATTTTTTACCAAATTTTTTTTCTATTTTTTGTATTCACCCAAATGTATTGTAAACACGTGTATTAGATGTAAAATAATGTGAACTTAACGTTAAAAATATAAAAAGTATGATTAGTTTAATAGAAATGACTTAAGACGATATTTAGCGGATTCATCACCTGTATTTCAAAATTTTTTTACGACCTTTTATATTCACCCAAATGTATTGTAAAGACGTGTTTTAGATGTAAAATTATGTGAACTTAACGATAAAAATATAAAAAGTATGATTAGTTCAATACAAATGAGTTTAAACGATATTTAGCGGAATTATCACCATTTTTTAACAAATTTTTTTTCTATTTTTTGTATTCACCCAAATGTATTGTAAACACGTGTTTTAGATGTAAAATAATGTGAACTTAACGTTAAAAATATAAAAAGTATGATTAGTTTAATAGAAATGACTTAAGACGATATTTAGCGGATTCATCACCTGTATTTCAAAATTTTTTTCGACCTTTTATATTCACCCAAATGTATTGTAAAGACGTGTTTTAGATGTAAAATAATGTGAACTTAACGATAAAAATATAAAAAGTATGATTAGTTCAATACAAATGACTTTAAACGATATTTAGCGGAATTATCACCATTTTTTACCAAATTTTTTCCCAAATTTTTTTTCTATTTTTTGTATTCAACTAAATGTATTGTAAATACGTGTTTTAGATGTAAAATAATGTGAACTTAACGATAAAAATATAAAAAGTATGATTAGTTCAATACAAATGACTTTAAACGATATTTAGCGGAATTATCACCATTTTTTACCCAATTTTTTCCCAAATTTTTTTTCTATTTTTTGTATTCAACTAAATGTATTGTAAATACGTGTTTTAGATGTAAAATAATGTGAACTTAACAATAAAAATATAAAAAGTATGATTAGTTCAATACAAATGACTTTAAACGATATTTAGCGGAATTATCACCATTTTTTACCAAATTTTTTTTCTATTTTTTGTATTCACCCAAATGTATTGTAAACACGTGTATTAGATGTAAAATAATGTGAACTTAACGTTAAAAATGTAAAAAGTATGATTAGTTTAATAGAAATGACTTAAGACGATATTTAGCGGATTCATCACCTGTATTTCAAAATTTTTTTACGACCTTTTATATTCACCCAAATGTATTGTAAAGACGTGTTTTAGATGTAAAATAATGTGAAATTAACGATAAAAATATAAAAAGTATGATTAGTTCAATACAAATGACTTTAAACGATATTTAGCGGAATTATCACCATTTTTTACCAAATTTTTTCCCAAATTTTTTTTCTATTTTTTGTATTCACCCAAATGTATTGTAAATACTTGTTTTAGATGTAAAATAATGTGAACTTAACGTTAAAAATATAAAAAGTATGATTAGTTTAATAGAAATGACTTAAGACGATATTTAGCGGATTCATCACCTGTATTTCAAAATTTTTTTACGACCTTTTATATTCACCCAAATGTATTGTAAAGACGTGTTTTAGATGTAAAATAATGTGAACTTAACGATAAAAATTTAAAAAGTATGATTAGTTCAATACAAATGACTTTAAACGATATTTAGCGGAATTATCACCATTTCTTACCCAATTTTTTCCCAAATTTTTTTTCTATTTTTTGTATTCACCCAAATGTATTGTAAATACGTGTTTTAGATGTAAAATAATGTGAACTTAACGATAAAAATATAAAAAGTATGATTAGTTCAATACAAATGACTTTAAACGATATTTAGCGGAATTATCACCATTTTTTACCAAATTTTTTCCCAAATTTTTTTTCTATTTTTTGTATTCACCCAAATGTATTGTAAATACGTGTTTTAGATGTAAAATAATGTGAACTTAACGATAAAAATATAAAAAGTATGATTAGTTCAATACAAATGACTTTAAACGATATTTAGCGGAATTATCACCATTTTTTACCAAATTTTTTTTCTATTTTTTGTATTCACCCAAATGTATTGTAAACACGTGTATTAGATGTAAAATAATGTGAACTTAACGTTAAAAATGTAAAAAGTATGATTAGTTTAATAGAAATGACTTAAGACGATATTTAGCGGATTCATCAACTGTATTTCAAAATTTTTTTACGACCTTTTATATTCACCCAAATGTATTGTAAAGACGTGTTTTAGATGTAAAATAATGTGAAATTAACGATAAAAATATAAAAAGTATGATTAGTTCAATACAAATGACTTTAAACGATATTTAGCGGAATTATCACCATTTTTTACCAAATTTTTTCCCAAATTTTTTTTCTATTTTTTGTATTCACCCAAATGTATTGTAAATACGTGTTTTAGATGTAAAATAATGTGAACTTAACGTTAAAAATATAAAAAGTATGATTAGTTTAATAGAAATGACTTAAGACGATATTTAGCGGATTCATCACCTGTATTCCAAAATTTTTTTACGACCTTTTATATTCACCCAAATGTATTGTAAAGACGTGTTTTAGATGTAAAATAATGTGAACTTAACGATAAAAATTTAAAAAGTATGATTAGTTCAATACAAATGACATTAAACGATATTTAGCGGAATTATCACAATTTTTTACCAAATTTTTTCCCAAATTTTTTTTCTATTTTTTAAATTCACCCAAATGTATTGTAAATACGTGTTTTAGATGTAAAATAATGTGAACTTAACGATAAAAATATAAAAAGTATGATTAGTTCAATACAAATGACTTTAAACGATATTTTGCGGAATTATCACCATTTTTTACCAAATTTTTTCCCAAATTTTTTTTCTATTTTTTGTATTCACCCAAATGTATTGTAAACACGTGTTTTAGATGTAAAATAATGTGAACATAACGTTAAAAATATAAAAAGTATGATTAGTTTAATAGAAATGACTTAAGACGATATTTAGCGGATTCATCAACTGTATTTCAAAATTTTTTTACGACCTTTTATATTCACCCAAATGTATTGTAAAGACGTGTTTTAGATGTAAAATAATGTGAAATTAACGATAAAAATATAAAAAGTATGATTAGTTCAATACAAATGACTTTAAACGATATTTAGCGGAATTATCACCATTTTTTACCAAATTTTTTCCCAAATTTATTTTCTATTTTTTGTATTCACCCAAATGTATTGTAAACACGTGTTTTAGATGTAAAATAATGTGAACATAACGTTAAAAATATAAAAAGTATGATTAGTTTAATAGAAATGACTTAAGACGATATTTAGCGGATTCATCAACTGTATTTCAAAATTTTTTTACGACCTTTTATATTCACCCAAATGTATTGTAAAGACGTGTTTTAGATGTAAAATAATGTGAAATTAACGATAAAAATATAAAAAGTATGATTAGTTCAATACAAATGACTTTAAACGATATTTAGCGGAATTATTACCATTTTTTACCAAATTTTTTTTCTATTTTTTGTATTCACCCAAATGTATTGTAAACACGTGTATTAGATGTAAAATAATGTGAACTTAACGTTAAAAATATAAAAAGTATGATTAGTTTAATAGAAATGACTTAAGACGATATTTAGCGGATTCATCACCTGTATTTCAAAATTTTTTTACGACCTTTTATATTCACCCAAATGTATTGTAAAGACGTGTTTTAGATGTAAAATTATGTGAACTTAACGATAAAAATATAAAAAGTATGATTAGTTCAATACAAATGAGTTTAAACGATATTTAGCGGAATTATCACCATTTTTTAACAAATTTTTTTTCTATTTTTTGTATTCACCCAAATGTATTGTAAACACGTGTTTTAGATGTAAAATAATGTGAACTTAACGTTAAAAATATAAAAAGTATGATTAGTTTAATAGAAATGACTTAAGACGATATTTAGCGGATTCATCACCTGTATTTCAAAATTTTTTTCGACCTTTTATATTCACCCAAATGTATTGTAAAGACGTGTTTTAGATGTAAAATAATGTGAACTTAACGATAAAAATATAAAAAGTATGATTAGTTCAATACAAATGACTTTAAACGATATTTAGCGGAATTATCACCATTTTTTACCAAATTTTTTCCCAAATTTTTTTTCTATTTTTTGTATTCAACTAAATGTATTGTAAATACGTGTTTTAGATGTAAAATAATGTGAACTTAACGATAAAAATATAAAAAGTATGATTAGTTCAATACAAATGACTTTAAACGATATTTAGCGGAATTATCACCATTTTTTACCCAATTTTTTCCCAAATTTTTTTTCTATTTTTTGTATTCAACTAAATGTATTGTAAATACGTGTTTTAGATGTAAAATAATGTGAACTTAACAATAAAAATATAAAAAGTATGATTAGTTCAATACAAATGACTTTAAACGATATTTAGCGGAATTATCACCATTTTTTACCAAATTTTTTTTCTATTTTTTGTATTCACCCAAATGTATTGTAAACACGTGTATTAGATGTAAAATAATGTGAACTTAACGTTAAAAATGTAAAAAGTATGATTAGTTTAATAGAAATGACTTAAGACGATATTTAGCGGATTCATCACCTGTATTTCAAAATTTTTTTACGACCTTTTATATTCACCCAAATGTATTGTAAAGACGTGTTTTAGATGTAAAATAATGTGAAATTAACGATAAAAATATAAAAAGTATGATTAGTTCAATACAAATGACTTTAAACGATATTTAGCGGAATTATCACCATTTTTTACCAAATTTTTTCCCAAATTTTTTTTCTATTTTTTGTATTCACCCAAATGTATTGTAAATACTTGTTTTAGATGTAAAATAATGTGAACTTAACGTTAAAAATATAAAAAGTATGATTAGTTTAATAGAAATGACTTAAGACGATATTTAGCGGATTCATCACCTGTATTTCAAAATTTTTTTACGACCTTTTATATTCACCCAAATGTATTGTAAAGACGTGTTTTAGATGTAAAATAATGTGAACTTAACGATAAAAATTTAAAAAGTATGATTAGTTCAATACAAATGACTTTAAACGATATTTAGCGGAATTATCACCATTTCTTACCCAATTTTTTCCCAAATTTTTTTTCTATTTTTTGTATTCACCCAAATGTATTGTAAATACGTGTTTTAGATGTAAAATAATGTGAACTTAACGATAAAAATATAAAAAGTATGATTAGTTCAATACAAATGACTTTAAACGATATTTAGCGGAATTATCACCATTTTTTACCAAATTTTTTCCCAAATTTTTTTTCTATTTTTTGTATTCACCCAAATGTATTGTAAATACGTGTTTTAGATGTAAAATAATGTGAACTTAACGATAAAAATATAAAAAGTATGATTAGTTCAATACAAATGACTTTAAACGATATTTAGCGGAATTATCACCATTTTTTACCAAATTTTTTTTCTATTTTTTGTATTCACCCAAATGTATTGTAAACACGTGTATTAGATGTAAAATAATGTGAACTTAACGTTAAAAATGTAAAAAGTATGATTAGTTTAATAGAAATGACTTAAGACGATATTTAGCGGATTCATCAACTGTATTTCAAAATTTTTTTACGACCTTTTATATTCACCCAAATGTATTGTAAAGACGTGTTTTAGATGTAAAATAATGTGAAATTAACGATAAAAATATAAAAAGTATGATTAGTTCAATACAAATGACTTTAAACGATATTTAGCGGAATTATCACCATTTTTTACCAAATTTTTTCCCAAATTTTTTTTCTATTTTTTGTATTCACCCAAATGTATTGTAAATACGTGTTTTAGATGTAAAATAATGTGAACTTAACGTTAAAAATATAAAAAGTATGATTAGTTTAATAGAAATGACTTAAGACGATATTTAGCGGATTCATCACCTGTATTCCAAAATTTTTTTACGACCTTTTATATTCACCCAAATGTATTGTAAAGACGTGTTTTAGATGTAAAATAATGTGAACTTAACGATAAAAATTTAAAAAGTATGATTAGTTCAATACAAATGACATTAAACGATATTTAGCGGAATTATCACAATTTTTTACCAAATTTTTTCCCAAATTTTTTTTCTATTTTTTAAATTCACCCAAATGTATTGTAAATACGTGTTTTAGATGTAAAATAATGTGAACTTAACGATAAAAATATAAAAAGTATGATTAGTTCAATACAAATGACTTTAAACGATATTTTGCGGAATTATCACCATTTTTTACCAAATTTTTTCCCAAATTTTTTTTCTATTTTTTGTATTCACCCAAATGTATTGTAAACACGTGTTTTAGATGTAAAATAATGTGAACATAACGTTAAAAATATAAAAAGTATGATTAGTTTAATAGAAATGACTTAAGACGATATTTAGCGGATTCATCAACTGTATTTCAAAATTTTTTTACGACCTTTTATATTCACCCAAATGTATTGTAAAGACGTGTTTTAGATGTAAAATAATGTGAAATTAACGATAAAAATATAAAAAGTATGATTAGTTCAATACAAATGACTTTAAACGATATTTAGCGGAATTATCACCATTTTTTACCAAATTTTTTCCCAAATTTTTTTTCTATTTTTTGTATTCACCCAAATGTATTGTAAATACGTGTTTTAGATGTAAAATAATGTGAACTTAACGTTAAAAATATAAAAAGTATGATTAGTTTAATAGAAATGACTTAAGACGATATTTAGCGGATTCATCACCTGTATTTCAAAATTTTTTTACGACCTTTTATATTCACCCAAATGTATTGTAAAGACGTGTTTTAGATGTAAAATAATGTGAACTTAACGATAAAAATTTAAAAAGTATGATTAGTTCAATACAAATGACATTAAACGATATTTAGCGGAATTATCACAATTTTTTACCAAATTTTTTCCCAAATTTTTTTTCTATTTTTTAAATTCACCCAAATGTATTGTAAATACGTGTTTTAGATGTAAAATAATGTGAACTTAACGATAAAAATATAAAAAGTATGATTAGTTCAATACAAATGACTTTAAACGATATTTTGCGGAATTATCACCATTTTTTACCAAATTTTTTCCCAAATTTTTTTTCTATTTTTTGTATTCACCCAAATGTATTGTAAACACGTGTTTTAGATGTAAAATAATGTGAACTTAACGTTAAAAATATAAAAAGTATGATTAGTTTAATAGAAATGACTTAAGACGATATTTAGCGGATTCATCACCTGTATTTCAAAATTTTTTTACGACCTTTTATATTCACCCAAATGTATTGTAAAGACGTGTTTTAGATGTAAAATAATGTGAACTTAACGATAAAAATTTAAAAAGTATGATTAGTTCAATACAAATGACATTAAACGATATTTAGCGGAATTATCACAATTTTTTACCAAATTTTTTCCCAAATTTTTTTTCTATTTTTTAAATTCACCCAAATGTATTGTAAATACGTGTTTTAGATGTAAAATAATGTGAACTTAACGATAAAAATATAAAAAGTATGATTAGTTCAATACAAATGACTTTAAACGATATTTTGCGGAATTATCACCATTTTTTACCAAATTTTCCCCAAATTTTTTTTCTATTTTTTGTATTCACCCAAATGTATTGTAAACACGTGTTTTAGATGTAAAATAATGTGAACTTAACGTTAAAAATATAAAAAGTATGATAAGTTTAATAGAAATGACTTAAGACGATATTTAGCGGATTCATCACCTGTATTTCAAAATTTTTTTACGACCTTTTATATTCACCCAAATGTATTGTAAAGACGTGTTTTAGATGTAAAATAATGTGAAATTAACGATAAAAATATAAAAAGTATGATTAGTTCAATACAAATGACTTTAAACGATATTTAGCGGAATTATCACCATTTTTTACCAAATTTTTTCCCAAATTTTTTTTCTATTTTTTGTATTCACCCAAATGTATTGTAAATACGTGTTTTAGATGTAAAATAATGTGAACTTAACGTTAAAAATATAAAAAGTATGATTAGTTTAATAGAAATGACTTAAGACGATATTTAGCGGATTCATCACCTGTATTTCAAAATTTTTTTACGACCTTTTATATTCACCCAAATGTATTGTAAAGACGTGTTTTAGATGTAAAATAATGTGAACTTAACGATAAAAATATAAAAAGTATGATTAGTTCAATACAAATGACTTTAAACGATATTTTGCGGAATTATCACCATTTTTTACCAAATTTTTTCCCAAATTTTTTTTCTATTTTTTGTATTCACCCAAATGTATTGTAAAGACGTGTTTTAGATGTAAAATAATGTGAAATTAACGATAAAAATATAAAAAGTATGATTAGTTCAATACAAATGACTTTAAACGATATTTAGCGGAATTATCACCATTTTTTACCAAATTTTTTCCCAAATTTTTTTTCTATTTTTGTATTCACCCAAATGTATTGTAAATACGTGTTTTAGATGTAAAATAATGTGAACTTAACGATAAAAATATAAAAAGTATGATTAGTTCAATACAAATGACTTTAAACGATATTTAGCGGAATTATCACCATTTTTTACCAAATTTTTTTTCTATTTTTTGTATTCACCCAAATGTATTGTAAACACGTGTATTAGATGTAAAATAATGTGAACTTAACGTTAAAAATGTAAAAAGTATGATTAGTTTAATAGAAATGACTTAAGACGATATTTAGCGGATTCATCACCTGTATTTCAAAATTTTTTTACGACCTTTTATATTCACCCAAATGTATTGTAAAGACGTGTTTTAGATGTAATATAATGTGAAATTAACGATAAAAATATAAAAAGTATGATTAGTTCAATACAAATGACTTTAAACGATATTTAGCGGAATTATCACCATTTTTTACCAAATTTTTTCCCAAATTTTTTTTCTATTTTTTGTATTCACCCAAATGTATTGTAAATACGTGTTTTAGATGTAAAATAATGTGAACTTAACGTTAAAAATATAAAAAGTATGATTAGTTTAATAGAAATGACTTAAGACGATATTTAGCGGATTCATCACCTGTATTTCAAAATTTTTTTACGACCTTTTATATTCACCCAAATGTATTGTAAAGACGTGTTTTAGATGTAAAATAATGTGAACTTAACGATAAAAATTTAAAAAGTATGATTAGTTCAATACAAATGACATTAAACGATATTTAGCGGAATTATCACAATTTTTTACCAAATTTTTTCCCAAATTTTTTTTCTATTTTTTAAATTCACCCAAATGTATTGTAAATACGTGTTTTAGATGTAAAATAATGTGAACTTAACGATAAAAATATAAAAAGTATCATTAGTTCAATACAAATGACTTTAAACGATATTTTGCGGAATTATCACCATTTTTTACCAAATTTTTTCCCAAATTTTTTTTCTATTTTTTGTATTCACCCAAATGTATTGTAAACACGTGTTTTAGATGTAAAATAATGTGAACTTAACGTTAAAAATATAAAAAGTATGATTAGTTTAATAGAAATGACTTAAGACGATATTTAGCGGATTCATCACCTGTATTTCAAAATTTTTTTACGACCTTTTATATTCACCCAAATGTATTGTAAAGACGTGTTTTAGATGTAAAATAATGTGAACTTAACGATAAAAATATAAAAAGTATGATTAGTTCAATACAAATGACTTTAAACGATATTTTTCGGAATTATCACCATTTTTTACCAAATTTTTTCCCAAATTTTTTTTCTATTTTTTGTATTCACCCAAATGTATTGTAAAGACGTGTTTTAGATGTAAAATAATGTGAAATTAACGATAAAAATATAAAAAGTATGATTAGTTCAATACAAATGACTTTAAACGATATTTAGCGGAATTATCACCATTTTTTACCAAATTTTTTCCCAAATTTTTTTTCTATTTTTTGTATTCACCCAAATGTATTGTAAATACTTGTTTTAGATGTAAAATAATGTGAACTTAACGTTAAAAATATAAAAAGTATGATTAGTTTAATAGAAATGACTTAAGACGATATTTAGCGGATTCATCACCTGTATTTCAAAATTTTTTTAAGACCTTTTATATTCACCCAAATGTATTGTAAAGACGTGTTTTAGATGTAAAATAATGTGAACTTAACGATAAAAATTTAAAAAGTATGATTAGTTCAATACAAATGACTTTAAACGATATTTAGCGGAATTATCACCATTTCTTACCCAATTTTTTCCCAAATTTTTTTTCTATTTTTTGTATTCACCCAAATGTATTGTAAATACGTGTTTTAGATGTAAAATAATGTGAACTTAACGATAAAAATATAAAAAGTATGATTAGTTCAATACAAATGACTTTAAACGATATTTAGCGGAATTATCACCATTTTTTACCAAATTTTTTTTCTATTTTTTGTATTCACCCAAGTGTATTGTAAACACGTGTATTAGATGTAAAATAATGTGAACTTAACGTTAAAAATGTAAAAAGTATGATTAGTTTAATAGAAATGACTTAAGACGATATTTAGCGGATTCATCACCTGTATTTCAAAATTTTTTTACGACCTTTTATATTCACCCAAATGTATTGTAAAGACGTGTTTTAGATGTAAAATAATGTGAAATTAACGATAAAAATATAAAAAGTATGATTAGTTCAATACAAATGACTTTAAACGATATTTAGCGGAATTATCACCATTTTTTACCAAATTTTTTCCCAAATTTTTTTTCTATTTTTTGTATTCACCCAAATGTATTGTAAATACTTGTTTTAGATGTAAAATAATGTGAACTTAACGTTAAAAATATAAAAAGTATGATTAGTTTAATAGAAATGACTTAAGACGATATTTAGCGGATTCATCACCTGTATTTCAAAATTTTTTTAAGACCTTTTATATTCACCCAAATGTATTGTAAAGACGTGTTTTAGATGTAAAATAATGTGAACTTAACGATAAAAATTTAAAAAGTATGATTAGTTCAATACAAATGACTTTAAACGATATTTAGCGGAATTATCACCATTTCTTACCCAATTTTTTCCCAAATTTTTTTTCTATTTTTTGTATTCACCCAAATGTATTGTAAATACGTGTTTTAGATGTAAAATAATGTGAACTTAACGATAAAAATATAAAAAGTATGATTAGTTCAATACAAATGACTTTAAACGATATTTAGCGGAATTATCACCATTTTTTACCAAATTTTTTTTCTATTATTTGTATTCACCCAAGTGTATTGTAAACACGTGTATTAGATGTAAAATAATGTGAACTTAACGTTAAAAATGTAAAAAGTATGATTAGTTTAATAGAAATGACTTAAGACGATATTTAGCGGATTCATCACCTGTATTTCAAAATTTTTTTACGACCTTTTATATTCACCCAAATGTATTGTAAAGACGTGTTTTAGATGTAAAATAATGTGAAATTAACGATAAAAATATAAAAAGTATGATTAGTTCAATACAAATGACTTTAAACGATATTTAGCGGAATTATCACCATTTTTTACCAAATTTTTTCCCAAATTTTTTTTCTATTTTTTGTATTCACCCAAATGTATTGTAAATACGTGTTTTAGATGTAAAATAATGTGAACTTAACGTTAAAAATATAAAAAGAATGATTAGTTTAATAGAAATGACTTAAGACGATATTTAGCGGATTCATCACCTGTATTTCAAAATTTTTTTACGACCTTTTATATTCACCCAAATGTATTGTAAAGACGTGTTTTAGATGTAAAATAATGTGAACTTAACGATAAAAATTTAAAAAGTATGATTAGTTCAATACAAATGACATTAAACGATATTTAGCGGAATTATCACAATTTTTTACCAAATTTTTTCCCAAATTTTTTTTCTATTTTTTAAATTCACCCAAATGTATTGTAAATACGTGTTTTAGATGTAAAATAATGTGAACTTAACGATAAAAATATAAAAAGTATGATTAGTTCAATACAAATGACTTTAAACGATATTTTGCGGAATTATCACCATTTTTTACCAAATTTTTTCCCAAATTTTTTTTCTATTTTTTGTATTCACCCAAATGTATTGTAAACACGTGTTTTAGATGTAAAATAATGTGAACTTAACGTTAAAAATATAAAAAATATGATTAGTTTAATAGAAATGACTTAAGACGATATTTAGCGGATTCATCACCTGTATTTCAAAATTTTTTTACGACCTTTTATATTCACCCAAATGTATTGTAAAGACGTGTTTTAGATGTAAAATAATGTGAACTTAACGATAAAAATATAAAAAGTATGATTAGTTCAATACAAATGACTTTAAACGATATTTTGCGGAATTATCACCATTTTTTACCAAATTTTTTCCCAAATTTTTTTTCTATTTTTTGTATTCACCCAAATGTATTGTAAACACGTGTTTTAGATGTAAAATAATGTGAACTTAACGTTAAAAATATAAAAAGTATGATTAGTTTAATAGAAATGACTTAAGACGATATTTAGCGGATTCATCACCTGTATTTCAAAATTTTTTTACGACCTTTTATATTCACCCAAATGTATTGTAAAGACGTGTTTTAGATGTAAAATAATGTGAACTTAACGATAAAAATTTAAAAAGTATGATTAGTTCAATACAAATGACATTAAACGATATTTAGCGGAATTATCACAATTTTTTACCAAATTTTTTCCCAAATTTTTTTTCTATTTTTTAAATTCACCCAAATGTATTGTAAATACGTGTTTTAGATGTAAAATAATGTGAACTTAACGATAAAAATATAAAAAGTATGATTAGTTCAATACAAATGACTTTAAACGATATTTAGCGGAATTATCACCATTTTTTACCAAATTTTTTCCCAAATTTTTTTTCTATTTTTTGTATTCACCCAAATGTATTGTAAACACGTGTTTTAGATGTAAAATAATGTGAACTTAACGTTAAAAATATAAAAAGTATGATTAGTTTAATAGAAATGACTTAAGACGATATTTAGCGGATTCATCACCTGTATTTCAAAATTTTTTTACGACCTTTTATATTCACCCAAATGTATTGTAAAGACGTGTTTTAGATGTAAAATAATGTGAACTTAACGATAAAAATTTAAAAAGTATGATTAGTTCAATACAAATGACTTTAAACGATATTTAGCGGAATTATCACCATTTTTTACCAAATTTTTTCCCAAATTTTTTTTCTATTTTTTGTATTCACCCAAATGTATTGTAAATACGTGTTTTAGATGTAAAATAATGTGAACTTAACGATAAAAATATAAAAAGTATGATTAGTTCAATACAAATGACTTTAAACGATATTTAGCGGAATTATTACAATTTTTTACCAAATTTTTTTTCTATTTTTTGTATTCACCCAAATGTATTGTAAACACGTGTATTAGATGTAAAATAATGTGAACTTAACGTTAAAAATATAAAAAGTATGATTAGTTTAATAGAAATGACTTAAGACGATATTTAGCGGATTCATCACCTGTATTTCAAAATTTTTTTACGACCTTTTATATTCACCCAAATGTATTGTAAAGACGTGTTTTAGATGTAAAATTATGTGAACTTAACGATAAAAATATAAAAAGTATGATTAGTTCAATACAAATGACTTTAAACGATATTTAGCGGAATTATCACCATTTTTTACCCAATTTTTTCCCAAATTTTTTTTCTATTTTTTGTATTCACCCAAATGTATTGTAAACACGTGTTTTAGATGTAAAATAATGTGAACTTAACGTTAAAAATATAAAAAGTATGATTAGTTTAATAGAAATGACTTAAGACGATATTTAGCGGATTCATCACCTGTATTTCAAAATTTTTTTAAGACCTTTTATATTCACCCAAATGTATTGTAAAGACGTGTTTTAGATGTAAAATAATGTGAACTTAACGATAAAAATTTAAAAAGTATGATTAGTTCAATACAAATGACTTTAAACGATATTTAGCGGAATTATCACCATTTCTTACCCAATTTTTTCCCAAATTTTTTTTCTATTTTTTGTATTCACCCAAATGTATTGTAAATACGTGTTTTAGATGTAAAATAATGTGAACTTAACGATAAAAATATAAAAAGTATGATTAGTTCAATACAAATGACTTTAAACGATATTTAGCGGAATTATTACAATTTTTTACCAAATTTTTTTTCTATTTTTTGTATTCACCCAAATGTATTGTAAACACGTGTATTAGATGTAAAATAATGTGAACTTAACGTTAAAAATATAAAAAGTATGATTAGTTTAATAGAAATGACTTAAGACGATATTTAGCGGATTCATCACCTGTATTTCAAAATTTTTTTACGACCTTTTATATTCACCCAAATGTATTGTAAAGACGTGTTTTAGATGTAAAATTATGTGAACTTAACGATAAAAATATAAAAAGTATGATTAGTTCAATACAAATGACTTTAAACGATATTTAGCGGAATTATCACCATTTTTTACCCAATTTTTTCCCAAATTTTTTTTCTATTTTTTGTATTCACCCAAATGTATTGTAAACACGTGTTTTAGATGTAAAATAATGTGAACTTAACGTTAAAAATATAAAAAGTATGATTAGTTTAATAGAAATGACTTAAGACGATATTTAGCGGATTCATCACCTGTATTTCAAAATTTTTTTACGACCTTTTATATTCACCCAAATGTATTGTAAAGACGTGTTTTAGATGTAAAATAATGTGAACTTAACGATAAAAATATAAAAAGTATGATTAGTTCAATACAAATGACTTAAGACGATATTTAGCGGATTCATCACCTGTATTTCAAAATTTTTTTACGACCTTTTATATTCACCCAAATGTATTGTAAAGACGTGTTTTAGATGTAAAATAATGTGAACTTAACGATAAAAATATAAAAAGTATGATTAGTTCAATACAAATGACTTAATACGATATTTAGCGGAATTATCACCATTTTTTACCAAATTTTTTCCCAAATTTTTTTTCTATTTTTTGTATTCACCCAAATGTATTGTAAATACGTGTTTTAGATGTAAAATAATGTGAATTTAACGATAAAAATATAAAAAGTATGATTAGTTCAATACAAATGACTTTAAACGATATTTAGCGGAATTATCACCATTTTTTACCCAATTTTTTCCCAAATTTTTTTTCTATTTTTTGTATTCACCCAAATGTATTGTAAACACGTGTTTTAGATGTAAAATAATGTGAACTTAACGTTAAAAATATAAAAAGTATGATTAGTTTAATAGAAATGACTTAAGACGATATTTAGCGGATTCATCACCTGTATTTCAAAATTTTTTTACGACCTTTTATATTCACCCAAATGTATTGTAAAGACGTGTTTTAGATGTAAAATAATGTGAACTTAACGATAAAAATATAAAAAGTATGATTAGTTCAATACAAATGACTTTAAACGATATTTAGCGGAATTATCACCATTTTTTACCAAATTTTTTCCCAAATTTTTTTTCTATTTTTTGTATTCACCCAAATGTATTGTAAATACGTGTTTTAGATGTAAAATAATGTGAACTTAACGATAAAAATATAAAAAGTATGATTAGTTCAATACAAATGACTTTAAACGATATTTAGCGGAATTATTACAATTTTTTACCAAATTTTTTTTCTATTTTTTGTATTCACCCAAATGTATTGTAAACACGTGTATTAGATGTAAAATAATGTGAACTTAACGTTAAAAATATAAAAAGTATGATTAGTTTAATAGAAATGACTTAAGACGATATTTAGCGGATTCATCACCTGTATTTCAAAATTTTTTTACGACCTTTTATATTCACCCAAATGTATTGTAAAGACGTGTTTTAGATGTAAAATTATGTGAACTTAACGATAAAAATATAAAAAGTATGATTAGTTCAATACAAATGACTTTAAACGATATTTAGCGGAATTATCACCATTTTTTACCCAATTTTTTCCCAAATTTTTTTTCTATTTTTTGTATTCACCCAAATGTATTGTAAACACGTGTTTTAGATGTAAAATAATGTGAACTTAACGTTAAAAATATAAAAAGTATGATTAGTTTAATAGAAATGACTTAAGACGATATTTAGCGGATTCATCACCTGTATTTCAAAATTTTTTTACGACCTTTTATATTCACCCAAATGTATTGTAAAGACGTGTTTTAGATGTAAAATAATGTGAACTTAACGATAAAAATATAAAAAGTATGATTAGTTCAATACAAATGACTTAAGACGATATTTAGCGGATTCATCACCTGTATTTCAAAATTTTTTTACGACCTTTTATATTCACCCAAATGTATTGTAAAGACGTGTTTTAGATGTAAAATAATGTGAACTTAACGATAAAAATATAAAAAGTATGATTAGTTCAATACAAATGACTTAATACGATATTTAGCGGAATTATCACCATTTTTTACCAAATTTTTTCCCAAATTTTTTTTCTATTTTTTGTATTCACCCAAATGTATTGTAAATACGTGTTTTAGATGTAAAATAATGTGAATTTAACGATAAAAATATAAAAAGTATGATTAGTTCAATACAAATGACTTTAAACGATATTTAGCGGAATTATCACCATTTTTTACCCAATTTTTTCCCAAATTTTTTTTCTATTTTTTGTATTCACCCAAATGTATTGTAAACACGTGTTTTAGATGTAAAATAATGTGAACTTAACGATAAAAATATAAAAAGTATGATTAGTTCAATACAAATGACTTTAAACGATATTTAGCGGAATTATCACCATTTTTTACCAAATTTTTTTTCTATTTTTTGTATTCACCCAAATGTATTGTAAACACGTGTTTTAGATGTAAAATAATGTGAAATTAACGTTAAAAATATAAAAAGTATGATTAGTTTAATAGAAATGACTTAAGACGATATTTAGCGGATTCATCACCTGTATTTCAAAATTTTTTTACGACCTTTTATATTCACCCAAATGTATTGTAAAGACGTGTTTTAGATGTAAAATAATGTGAACTTAACGATAAAAATATAAAAAGTATGATTAGTTCAATACAAATGACTGTATACGATATTTAGCGGAATTATCACCATTTTTTACCAAATTTTTTCCCAAATTTTTTTTCTATTTTTTGTATTCACCCAAATGTATTGTAAATACGTGTTTTAGATGTAAAATAATGTGAACTTAACGATAAAAATATAAAATGTATGATTAGTTCAATACAAATGACTTTAAACGATATTTAGCGGAATTATCACCATTTTTTACCAAATTTTTTTTCTATTTTTTGTATTCACCCAAATGTATTGTAAACACGTGTTTTAGATGTAAAATAATGTGAAATTAACGTTAAAAATATAAAAAGTATGATTAGTTTAATAGAAATGACTTAAGACGATATTTAGCGGATTCATCACCTGTATTTCAAAATTTTTTTACGACCTTTTATATTCACCCAAATGTATTGTAAAGACGTGTTTTAGATGTAAAATAATGTGAACTTAACGATAAAAATATAAAAAGTATGATTAGTTCAATACAAATGACTGTATACGATATTTAGCGGAATTATCACCATTTTTTACCAAATTTTTTCCCAAATTTTTTTTCTATTTTTTGTATTCACCCAAATGTATTGTAAAGACGTGTTTTAGATGTAAAATAATGTGAACTTAACGATAAAAATTTAAAAAGTATGATTAGTTCAATACAAATGACATTAAACGATATTTAGCGGAATTATCACAATTTTTTACCAAATTTTTTCCCAAATTTTTTTTCTATTTTTTAAATTCACCCAAATGTATTGTAAATACGTGTTTTAGATGTAAAATAATGTGAACTTAACGATAAAAATATAAAAAGTATGATTAGTTCAATACAAATGACTTTAAACGATATTTAGCGGAATTATCACCATTTTTTACCAAATTTTTTCCCAAATTTTTTTTCTATTTTTTGTATTCACCCAAATGTATTGTAAACACGTGTTTTAGATGTAAAATAATGTGAACTTAACGTTAAAAATATAAAAAGTATGATTAGTTTAATAGAAATGACTTAAGACGATATTTAGCGGATTCATCACCTGTATTTCAAAATTTTTTTACGACCTTTTATATTCACCCAAATGTATTGTAAAGACGTGTTTTAGATGTAAAATAATGTGAACTTAACGATAAAAATATAAAAAGTATGATTAGTTCAATACAAATGACTTTAAACGATATTTAGCGGAATTATCACCATTTTTTACCAAATTTTTTCCCAAATTTTTTTTCTATTTTTTGTATTCACCCAAATGTATTGTAAATACGTGTTTTAGATGTAAAATAATGTGAACTTAACGATAAAAATATAAAAAGTATGATTAGTTCAATACAAATGACTTTAAACGATATTTAGCGGAATTATTACAATTTTTTACCAAATTTTTTTTCTATTTTTTGTATTCACCCAAATGTATTGTAAACACGTGTATTAGATGTAAAATAATGTGAACTTAACGTTAAAAATATAAAAAGTATGATTAGTTTAATAGAAATGACTTAAGACGATATTTAGCGGATTCATCACCTGTATTTCAAAATTTTTTTACGACCTTTTATATTCACCCAAATGTATTGTAAAGACGTGTTTTAGATGTAAAATTATGTGAACTTAACGATAAAAATATAAAAAGTATGATTAGTTCAATACAAATGACTTTAAACGATATTTAGCGGAATTATCACCATTTTTTACCCAATTTTTTCCCAAATTTTTTTTCTATTTTTTGTATTCACCCAAATGTATTGTAAACACGTGTTTTAGATGTAAAATAATGTGAACTTAACGTTAAAAATATAAAAAGTATGATTAGTTTAATAGAAATGACTTAAGACGATATTTAGCGGATTCATCACCTGTATTTCAAAATTTTTTTACGACCTTTTATATTCACCCAAATGTATTGTAAAGACGTGTTTTAGATGTAAAATAATGTGAACTTAACGATAAAAATATAAAAAGTATGATTAGTTCAATACAAATGACTTAAGACGATATTTAGCGGATTCATCACCTGTATTTCAAAATTTTTTTACGACCTTTTATATTCACCCAAATGTATTGTAAAGACGTGTTTTAGATGTAAAATAATGTGAACTTAACGATAAAAATATAAAAAGTATGATTAGTTCAATACAAATGACTTTAAACGATATTTAGCGGAATTATCACCATTTTTTACCAAATTTTTTCCCAAATTTTTTTTCTATTTTTTGTATTCACCCAAATGTATTGTAAATACGTGTTTTAGATGTAAAATAATGTGAACTTAACGATAAAAATATAAAAAGTATGATTAGTTCAATTCAAATGACTTTAAACGATATTTAGCGGAATTATTACAATTTTTTACCAAATTTTTTTTCTATTTTTTTTCTATTTTTTGTATTCACCCAAATGTATTGTAAACACGTGTTTTAGATGTAAAATAATGTGAACTTAACGTTAAAAATATAAAAAGTATGATTAGTTTAATAGAAATGACTTAAGACGATATTTAGCGGATTCATCACCTGTATTTCAAAATTTTTTTACGACCTTTTATATTCACCCAAATGTATTGTAAAGACGTGTTTTAGATGTAAAATAATGTGAACTTAACGATAAAAATATAAAAAGTATGATTAGTTCAATACAAATGACTTTAAACGATATTTAGCGGAATTATCACCATTTTTTACCAAATTTTTTTTCTATTTTTTGTATTCACCCAAATGTATTGTAAACACGTGTTTTAGATGTAAAATAATGTGAAATTAACGTTAAAAATATAAAAAGTATGATTAGTTTAATAGAAATGACTTAAGACGATATTTAGCGGATTCATCACCTGTATTTCAAAATTTTTTTACGACCTTTTATATTCACCCAAATGTATTGTAAAGACGTGTTTTAGATGTAAAATAATGTGAACTTAACGATAAAAATATAAAAAGTATGATTAGTTCAATACAAATGACTGTATACGATATTTAGCGGAATTATCACCATTTTTTACCAAATTTTTTCCCAAATTTTTTTTCTATTTTTTGTATTCACCCAAATGTATTGTAAATACGTGTTTTAGATGTAAAATAATGTGAACTTAACGATAAAAATATAAAATGTATGATTAGTTCAATACAAATGACTTTAAACGATATTTAGCGGAATTATCACCATTTTTTACCAAATTTTTTTTCTATTTTTTGTATTCACCCAAATGTATTGTAAACACGTGTTTTAGATGTAAAATAATGTGAAATTAACGTTAAAAATATAAAAAGTATGATTAGTTTAATAGAAATGACTTAAGACGATATTTAGCGGATTCATCACCTGTATTTCAAAATTTTTTTACGACCTTTTATATTCACCCAAATGTATTGTAAAGACGTGTTTTAGATGTAAAATAATGTGAACTTAACGATAAAAATATAAAAAGTATGATTAGTTCAATACAAATGACTGTATACGATATTTAGCGGAATTATCACCATTTTTTACCAAATTTTTTCCCAAATTTTTTTTCTATTTTTTGTATTCACCCAAATGTATTGTAAAGACGTGTTTTAGATGTAAAATAATGTGAACTTAACGATAAAAATATAAAAAGTATGATTAGTTCAATACAAATGACTTTAAACGATATTTAGCGGAATTATCACCATTTTTTACCAAATTTTTTCCCAAATTTTTTTTCTATTTTTTGTATTCACCCAAATGTATTGTAAACACGTGTTTTAGATGTAAAATAATGTGAACTTAACGTTAAAAATATAAAAAGTATGATTAGTTTAATAGAAATGACTTAAGACGATATTTAGCGGATTCATCACCTGTATTTCAAAATTTTTTTACGACCTTTTATATTCACCCAAATGTATTGTAAAGACGTGTTTTAGATGTAAAATAATGTGAACTTAACGATAAAAATATAAAAAGTATGATTAGTTCAATACAAATGACTTTAAACGATATTTAGCGGAATTATCACCATTTTTTACCAAATTTTTTCCCAAATTTTTTTTCTATTTTTTGTATTCACCCAAATGTATTGTAAATACGTGTTTTAGATGTAAAATAATGTGAACTTAACGATAAAAATATAAAAAGTATGATTAGTTCAATACAAATGACTTTAAACGATATTTAGCGGAATTATTACAATTTTTTACCAAATTTTTTTTCTATTTTTTGTATTCACCCAAATGTATTGTAAACACGTGTATTAGATGTAAAATAATGTGAACTTAACGTTAAAAATATAAAAAGTATGATTAGTTTAATAGAAATGACTTAAGACGATATTTAGCGGATTCATCACCTGTATTTCAAAATTTTTTTACGACCTTTTATATTCACCCAAATGTATTGTAAAGACGTGTTTTAGATGTAAAATTATGTGAACTTAACGATAAAAATATAAAAAGTATGATTAGTTCAATACAAATGACTTTAAACGATATTTAGCGGAATTATCACCATTTTTTACCCAATTTTTTCCCAAATTTTTTTTCTATTTTTTGTATTCACCCAAATGTATTGTAAACACGTGTTTTAGATGTAAAATAATGTGAACTTAACGTTAAAAATATAAAAAGTATGATTAGTTTAATAGAAATGACTTAAGACGATATTTAGCGGATTCATCACCTGTATTTCAAAATTTTTTTACGACCTTTTATATTCACCCAAATGTATTGTAAAGACGTGTTTTAGATGTAAAATAATGTGAACTTAACGATAAAAATATAAAAAGTATGATTAGTTCAATACAAATGACTTAAGACGATATTTAGCGGATTCATCACCTGTATTTCAAAATTTTTTTACGACCTTTTATATTCACCCAAATGTATTGTAAAGACGTGTTTTAGATGTAAAATAATGTGAACTTAACGATAAAAATATAAAAAGTATGATTAGTTCAATACAAATGACTTAATACGATATTTAGCGGAATTATCACCATTTTTTACCAAATTTTTTCCCAAATTTTTTTTCTATTTTTTGTATTCACCCAAATGTATTGTAAATACGTGTTTTAGATGTAAAATAATGTGAATTTAACGATAAAAATATAAAAAGTATGATTAGTTCAATACAAATGACTTTAAACGATATTTAGCGGAATTATCACCATTTTTTACCCAATTTTTTCCCAAATTTTTTTTCTATTTTTTGTATTCACCCAAATGTATTGTAAACACGTGTTTTAGATGTAAAATAATGTGAACTTAACGTTAAAAATATAAAAAGTATGATTAGTTTAATAGAAATGACTTAAGACGATATTTAGCGGATTCATCACCTGTATTTCAAAATTTTTTTACGACCTTTTATATTCACCCAAATGTATTGTAAAGACGTGTTTTAGATGTAAAATAATGTGAACTTAACGATAAAAATATAAAAAGTATGATTAGTTCAATACAAATGACTTTAAACGATATTTAGCGGAATTATCACCATTTTTTACCAAATTTTTTCCCAAATTTTTTTTCTATTTTTTGTATTCACCCAAATGTATTGTAAATACGTGTTTTAGATGTAAAATAATGTGAACTTAACGATAAAAATATAAAAAGTATGATTAGTTCAATACAAATGACTTTAAACGATATTTAGCGGAATTATTACAATTTTTTACCAAATTTTTTTTCTATTTTTTGTATTCACCCAAATGTATTGTAAACACGTGTATTAGATGTAAAATAATGTGAACTTAACGTTAAAAATATAAAAAGTATGATTAGTTTAATAGAAATGACTTAAGACGATATTTAGCGGATTCATCACCTGTATTTCAAAATTTTTTTACGACCTTTTATATTCACCCAAATGTATTGTAAAGACGTGTTTTAGATGTAAAATTATGTGAACTTAACGATAAAAATATAAAAAGTATGATTAGTTCAATACAAATGACTTTAAACGATATTTAGCGGAATTATCACCATTTTTTACCCAATTTTTTCCCAAATTTTTTTTCTATTTTTTGTATTCACCCAAATGTATTGTAAACACGTGTTTTAGATGTAAAATAATGTGAACTTAACGTTAAAAATATAAAAAGTATGATTAGTTTAATAGAAATGACTTAAGACGATATTTAGCGGATTCATCACCTGTATTTCAAAATTTTTTTACGACCTTTTATATTCACCCAAATGTATTGTAAAGACGTGTTTTAGATGTAAAATAATGTGAACTTAACGATAAAAATATAAAAAGTATGATTAGTTCAATACAAATGACTTAAGACGATATTTAGCGGATTCATCACCTGTATTTCAAAATTTTTTTACGACCTTTTATATTCACCCAAATGTATTGTAAAGACGTGTTTTAGATGTAAAATAATGTGAACTTAACGATAAAAATATAAAAAGTATGATTAGTTCAATACAAATGACTTAATACGATATTTAGCGGAATTATCACCATTTTTTACCAAATTTTTTCCCAAATTTTTTTTCTATTTTTTGTATTCACCCAAATGTATTGTAAATACGTGTTTTAGATGTAAAATAATGTGAATTTAACGATAAAAATATAAAAAGTATGATTAGTTCAATACAAATGACTTTAAACGATATTTAGCGGAATTATCACCATTTTTTACCCAATTTTTTCCCAAATTTTTTTTCTATTTTTTGTATTCACCCAAATGTATTGTAAACACGTGTTTTAGATGTAAAATAATGTGAACTTAACGATAAAAATATAAAAAGTATGATTAGTTCAATACAAATGACTTTAAACGATATTTAGCGGAATTATCACCATTTTTTACCAAATTTTTTTTCTATTTTTTGTATTCACCCAAATGTATTGTAAACACGTGTTTTAGATGTAAAATAATGTGAAATTAACGTTAAAAATATAAAAAGTATGATTAGTTTAATAGAAATGACTTAAGACGATATTTAGCGGATTCATCACCTGTATTTCAAAATTTTTTTACGACCTTTTATATTCACCCAAATGTATTGTAAAGACGTGTTTTAGATGTAAAATAATGTGAACTTAACGATAAAAATATAAAAAGTATGATTAGTTCAATACAAATGACTGTATACGATATTTAGCGGAATTATCACCATTTTTTACCAAATTTTTTCCCAAATTTTTTTTCTATTTTTTGTATTCACCCAAATGTATTGTAAATACGTGTTTTAGATGTAAAATAATGTGAACTTAACGATAAAAATATAAAATGTATGATTAGTTCAATACAAATGACTTTAAACGATATTTAGCGGAATTATCACCATTTTTTACCAAATTTTTTTTCTATTTTTTGTATTCACCCAAATGTATTGTAAACACGTGTTTTAGATGTAAAATAATGTGAAATTAACGTTAAAAATATAAAAAGTATGATTAGTTTAATAGAAATGACTTAAGACGATATTTAGCGGATTCATCACCTGTATTTCAAAATTTTTTTACGACCTTTTATATTCACCCAAATGTATTGTAAAGACGTGTTTTAGATGTAAAATAATGTGAACTTAACGATAAAAATATAAAAAGTATGATTAGTTCAATACAAATGACTGTATACGATATTTAGCGGAATTATCACCATTTTTTACCAAATTTTTTCCCAAATTTTTTTTCTATTTTTTGTATTCACCCAAATGTATTGTAAAGACGTGTTTTAGATGTAAAATAATGTGAACTTAACGATAAAAATTTAAAAAGTATGATTAGTTCAATACAAATGACATTAAACGATATTTAGCGGAATTATCACAATTTTTTACCAAATTTTTTCCCAAATTTTTTTTCTATTTTTTAAATTCACCCAAATGTATTGTAAATACGTGTTTTAGATGTAAAATAATGTGAACTTAACGATAAAAATATAAAAAGTATGATTAGTTCAATACAAATGACTTTAAACGATATTTAGCGGAATTATCACCATTTTTTACCAAATTTTTTCCCAAATTTTTTTTCTATTTTTTGTATTCACCCAAATGTATTGTAAACACGTGTTTTAGATGTAAAATAATGTGAACTTAACGTTAAAAATATAAAAAGTATGATTAGTTTAATAGAAATGACTTAAGACGATATTTAGCGGATTCATCACCTGTATTTCAAAATTTTTTTACGACCTTTTATATTCACCCAAATGTATTGTAAAGACGTGTTTTAGATGTAAAATAATGTGAACTTAACGATAAAAATATAAAAAGTATGATTAGTTCAATACAAATGACTTTAAACGATATTTAGCGGAATTATCACCATTTTTTACCAAATTTTTTCCCAAATTTTTTTTCTATTTTTTGTATTCACCCAAATGTATTGTAAATACGTGTTTTAGATGTAAAATAATGTGAACTTAACGATAAAAATATAAAAAGTATGATTAGTTCAATACAAATGACTTTAAACGATATTTAGCGGAATTATTACAATTTTTTACCAAATTTTTTTTCTATTTTTTGTATTCACCCAAATGTATTGTAAACACGTGTATTAGATGTAAAATAATGTGAACTTAACGTTAAAAATATAAAAAGTATGATTAGTTTAATAGAAATGACTTAAGACGATATTTAGCGGATTCATCACCTGTATTTCAAAATTTTTTTACGACCTTTTATATTCACCCAAATGTATTGTAAAGACGTGTTTTAGATGTAAAATTATGTGAACTTAACGATAAAAATATAAAAAGTATGATTAGTTCAATACAAATGACTTTAAACGATATTTAGCGGAATTATCACCATTTTTTACCCAATTTTTTCCCAAATTTTTTTTCTATTTTTTGTATTCACCCAAATGTATTGTAAACACGTGTTTTAGATGTAAAATAATGTGAACTTAACGTTAAAAATATAAAAAGTATGATTAGTTTAATAGAAATGACTTAAGACGATATTTAGCGGATTCATCACCTGTATTTCAAAATTTTTTTACGACCTTTTATATTCACCCAAATGTATTGTAAAGACGTGTTTTAGATGTAAAATAATGTGAACTTAACGATAAAAATATAAAAAGTATGATTAGTTCAATACAAATGACTTAAGACGATATTTAGCGGATTCATCACCTGTATTTCAAAATTTTTTTACGACCTTTTATATTCACCCAAATGTATTGTAAAGACGTGTTTTAGATGTAAAATAATGTGAACTTAACGATAAAAATATAAAAAGTATGATTAGTTCAATACAAATGACTTTAAACGATATTTAGCGGAATTATCACCATTTTTTACCAAATTTTTTCCCAAATTTTTTTTCTATTTTTTGTATTCACCCAAATGTATTGTAAATACGTGTTTTAGATGTAAAATAATGTGAACTTAACGATAAAAATATAAAAAGTATGATTAGTTCAATTCAAATGACTTTAAACGATATTTAGCGGAATTATTACAATTTTTTACCAAATTTTTTTTCTATTTTTTTTCTATTTTTTGTATTCACCCAAATGTATTGTAAACACGTGTTTTAGATGTAAAATAATGTGAACTTAACGTTAAAAATATAAAAAGTATGATTAGTTTAATAGAAATGACTTAAGACGATATTTAGCGGATTCATCACCTGTATTTCAAAATTTTTTTACGACCTTTTATATTCACCCAAATGTATTGTAAAGACGTGTTTTAGATGTAAAATAATGTGAACTTAACGATAAAAATATAAAAAGTATGATTAGTTCAATACAAATGACTTTAAACGATATTTAGCGGAATTATCACCATTTTTTACCAAATTTTTTTTCTATTTTTTGTATTCACCCAAATGTATTGTAAACACGTGTTTTAGATGTAAAATAATGTGAAATTAACGTTAAAAATATAAAAAGTATGATTAGTTTAATAGAAATGACTTAAGACGATATTTAGCGGATTCATCACCTGTATTTCAAAATTTTTTTACGACCTTTTATATTCACCCAAATGTATTGTAAAGACGTGTTTTAGATGTAAAATAATGTGAACTTAACGATAAAAATATAAAAAGTATGATTAGTTCAATACAAATGACTGTATACGATATTTAGCGGAATTATCACCATTTTTTACCAAATTTTTTCCCAAATTTTTTTTCTATTTTTTGTATTCACCCAAATGTATTGTAAATACGTGTTTTAGATGTAAAATAATGTGAACTTAACGATAAAAATATAAAATGTATGATTAGTTCAATACAAATGACTTTAAACGATATTTAGCGGAATTATCACCATTTTTTACCAAATTTTTTTTCTATTTTTTGTATTCACCCAAATGTATTGTAAACACGTGTTTTAGATGTAAAATAATGTGAAATTAACGTTAAAAATATAAAAAGTATGATTAGTTTAATAGAAATGACTTAAGACGATATTTAGCGGATTCATCACCTGTATTTCAAAATTTTTTTACGACCTTTTATATTCACCCAAATGTATTGTAAAGACGTGTTTTAGATGTAAAATAATGTGAACTTAACGATAAAAATATAAAAAGTATGATTAGTTCAATACAAATGACTGTATACGATATTTAGCGGAATTATCACCATTTTTTACCAAATTTTTTCCCAAATTTTTTTTCTATTTTTTGTATTCACCCAAATGTATTGTAAAGACGTGTTTTAGATGTAAAATAATGTGAACTTAACGATAAAAATTTAAAAAGTATGATTAGTTCAATACAAATGACATTAAACGATATTTAGCGGAATTATCACAATTTTTTACCAAATTTTTTCCCAAATTTTTTTTCTATTTTTTAAATTCACCCAAATGTATTGTAAATACGTGTTTTAGATGTAAAATAATGTGAACTTAACGATAAAAATATAAAAAGTATGATTAGTTCAATACAAATGACTTTAAACGATATTTAGCGGAATTATCACCATTTTTTACCAAATTTTTTCCCAAATTTTTTTTCTATTTTTTGTATTCACCCAAATGTATTGTAAACACGTGTTTTAGATGTAAAATAATGTGAACTTAACGTTAAAAATATAAAAAGTATGATTAGTTTAATAGAAATGACTTAAGACGATATTTAGCGGATTCATCACCTGTATTTCAAAATTTTTTTACGACCTTTTATATTCACCCAAATGTATTGTAAAGACGTGTTTTAGATGTAAAATAATGTGAACTTAACGATAAAAATATAAAAAGTATGATTAGTTCAATACAAATGACTTTAAACGATATTTAGCGGAATTATCACCATTTTTTACCAAATTTTTTCCCAAATTTTTTTTCTATTTTTTGTATTCACCCAAATGTATTGTAAATACGTGTTTTAGATGTAAAATAATGTGAACTTAACGATAAAAATATAAAAAGTATGATTAGTTCAATACAAATGACTTTAAACGATATTTAGCGGAATTATTACAATTTTTTACCAAATTTTTTTTCTATTTTTTGTATTCACCCAAATGTATTGTAAACACGTGTATTAGATGTAAAATAATGTGAACTTAACGTTAAAAATATAAAAAGTATGATTAGTTTAATAGAAATGACTTAAGACGATATTTAGCGGATTCATCACCTGTATTTCAAAATTTTTTTACGACCTTTTATATTCACCCAAATGTATTGTAAAGACGTGTTTTAGATGTAAAATTATGTGAACTTAACGATAAAAATATAAAAAGTATGATTAGTTCAATACAAATGACTTTAAACGATATTTAGCGGAATTATCACCATTTTTTACCCAATTTTTTCCCAAATTTTTTTTCTATTTTTTGTATTCACCCAAATGTATTGTAAACACGTGTTTTAGATGTAAAATAATGTGAACTTAACGTTAAAAATATAAAAAGTATGATTAGTTTAATAGAAATGACTTAAGACGATATTTAGCGGATTCATCACCTGTATTTCAAAATTTTTTTACGACCTTTTATATTCACCCAAATGTATTGTAAAGACGTGTTTTAGATGTAAAATAATGTGAACTTAACGATAAAAATATAAAAAGTATGATTAGTTCAATACAAATGACTTAAGACGATATTTAGCGGATTCATCACCTGTATTTCAAAATTTTTTTACGACCTTTTATATTCACCCAAATGTATTGTAAAGACGTGTTTTAGATGTAAAATAATGTGAACTTAACGATAAAAATATAAAAAGTATGATTAGTTCAATACAAATGACTTAATACGATATTTAGCGGAATTATCACCATTTTTTACCAAATTTTTTCCCAAATTTTTTTTCTATTTTTTGTATTCACCCAAATGTATTGTAAATACGTGTTTTAGATGTAAAATAATGTGAATTTAACGATAAAAATATAAAAAGTATGATTAGTTCAATACAAATGACTTTAAACGATATTTAGCGGAATTATCACCATTTTTTACCCAATTTTTTCCCAAATTTTTTTTCTATTTTTTGTATTCACCCAAATGTATTGTAAACACGTGTTTTAGATGTAAAATAATGTGAACTTAACGATAAAAATATAAAAAGTATGATTAGTTCAATACAAATGACTTTAAACGATATTTAGCGGAATTATCACCATTTTTTACCAAATTTTTTTTCTATTTTTTGTATTCACCCAAATGTATTGTAAACACGTGTTTTAGATGTAAAATAATGTGAAATTAACGTTAAAAATATAAAAAGTATGATTAGTTTAATAGAAATGACTTAAGACGATATTTAGCGGATTCATCACCTGTATTTCAAAATTTTTTTACGACCTTTTATATTCACCCAAATGTATTGTAAAGACGTGTTTTAGATGTAAAATAATGTGAACTTAACGATAAAAATATAAAAAGTATGATTAGTTCAATACAAATGACTGTATACGATATTTAGCGGAATTATCACCATTTTTTACCAAATTTTTTCCCAAATTTTTTTTCTATTTTTTGTATTCACCCAAATGTATTGTAAAGACGTGTTTTAGATGTAAAATAATGTGAACTTAACGATAAAAATTTAAAAAGTATGATTAGTTCAATACAAATGACATTAAACGATATTTAGCGGAATTATCACAATTTTTTACCAAATTTTTTCCCAAATTTTTTTTCTATTTTTTAAATTCACCCAAATGTATTGTAAATACGTGTTTTAGATGTAAAATAATGTGAACTTAACGATAAAAATATAAAAAGTATGATTAGTTCAATACAAATGACTTTAAACGATATTTAGCGGAATTATCACCATTTTTTACCAAATTTTTTCCCAAATTTTTTTTCTATTTTTTGTATTCACCCAAATGTATTGTAAACACGTGTTTTAGATGTAAAATAATGTGAACTTAACGTTAAAAATATAAAAAGTATGATTAGTTTAATAGAAATGACTTAAGACGATATTTAGCGGATTCATCACCTGTATTTCAAAATTTTTTTACGACCTTTTATATTCACCCAAATGTATTGTAAAGACGTGTTTTAGATGTAAAATAATGTGAACTTAACGATAAAAATATAAAAAGTATGATTAGTTCAATACAAATGACTTTAAACGATATTTAGCGGAATTATCACCATTTTTTACCAAATTTTTTCCCAAATTTTTTTTCTATTTTTTGTATTCACCCAAATGTATTGTAAATACGTGTTTTAGATGTAAAATAATGTGAACTTAACGATAAAAATATAAAAAGTATGATTAGTTCAATACAAATGACTTTAAACGATATTTAGCGGAATTATTACAATTTTTTACCAAATTTTTTTTCTATTTTTTGTATTCACCCAAATGTATTGTAAACACGTGTATTAGATGTAAAATAATGTGAACTTAACGTTAAAAATATAAAAAGTATGATTAGTTTAATAGAAATGACTTAAGACGATATTTAGCGGATTCATCACCTGTATTTCAAAATTTTTTTACGACCTTTTATATTCACCCAAATGTATTGTAAAGACGTGTTTTAGATGTAAAATTATGTGAACTTAACGATAAAAATATAAAAAGTATGATTAGTTCAATACAAATGACTTTAAACGATATTTAGCGGAATTATCACCATTTTTTACCCAATTTTTTCCCAAATTTTTTTTCTATTTTTTGTATTCACCCAAATGTATTGTAAACACGTGTTTTAGATGTAAAATAATGTGAACTTAACGTTAAAAATATAAAAAGTATGATAAGTTTAATAGAAATGACTTAAGACGATATTTAGCGGATTCATCACCTGTATTTCAAAATTTTTTTACGACCTTTTATATTCACCCAAATGTATTGTAAAGACGTGTTTTAGATGTAAAATAATGTGAACTTAACGATAAAAATATAAAAAGTATGATTAGTTCAATACAAATGACTTAAGACGATATTTAGCGGATTCATCACCTGTATTTCAAAATTTTTTTACGACCTTTTATATTCACCCAAATGTATTGTAAAGACGTGTTTTAGATGTAAAATAATGTGAACTTAACGATAAAAATATAAAAAGTATGATTAGTTCAATACAAATGACTTAATACGATATTTAGCGGAATTATCACCATTTTTTACCAAATTTTTTCCCAAATTTTTTTTCTATTTTTTGTATTCACCCAAATGTATTGTAAATACGTGTTTTAGATGTAAAATAATGTGAATTTAACGATAAAAATATAAAAAGTATGATTAGTTCAATACAAATGACTTTAAACGATATTTAGCGGAATTATCACCATTTTTTACCCAATTTTTTCCCAAATTTTTTTTCTATTTTTTGTATTCACCCAAATGTATTGTAAACACGTGTTTTAGATGTAAAATAATGTGAACTTAACGATAAAAATATAAAAAGTATGATTAGTTCAATACAAATGACTTTAAACGATATTTAGCGGAATTATCACCATTTTTTACCAAATTTTTTTTCTATTTTTTGTATTCACCCAAATGTATTGTAAACACGTGTTTTAGATGTAAAATAATGTGAAATTAACGTTAAAAATATAAAAAGTATGATTAGTTTAATAGAAATGACTTAAGACGATATTTAGCGGATTCATCACCTGTATTTCAAAATTTTTTTACGACCTTTTATATTCACCCAAATGTATTGTAAAGACGTGTTTTAGATGTAAAATAATGTGAACTTAACGATAAAAATATAAAAAGTATGATTAGTTCAATACAAATGACTGTATACGATATTTAGCGGAATTATCACCATTTTTTACCAAATTTTTTCCCAAATTTTTTTTCTATTTTTTGTATTCACCCAAATGTATTGTAAATACGTGTTTTAGATGTAAAATAATGTGAACTTAACGATAAAAATATAAAATGTATGATTAGTTCAATACAAATGACTTTAAACGATATTTAGCGGAATTATCACCATTTTTTACCAAATTTTTTTTCTATTTTTTGTATTCACCCAAATGTATTGTAAACACGTGTTTTAGATGTAAAATAATGTGAAATTAACGTTAAAAATATAAAAAGTATGATTAGTTTAATAGAAATGACTTAAGACGATATTTAGCGGATTCATCACCTGTATTTCAAAATTTTTTTACGACCTTTTATATTCACCCAAATGTATTGTAAAGACGTGTTTTAGATGTAAAATAATGTGAACTTAACGATAAAAATATAAAAAGTATGATTAGTTCAATACAAATGACTGTATACGATATTTAGCGGAATTATCACCATTTTTTACCAAATTTTTTCCCAAATTTTTTTTCTATTTTTTGTATTCACCCAAATGTATTGTAAAGACGTGTTTTAGATGTAAAATAATGTGAACTTAACGATAAAAATTTAAAAAGTATGATTAGTTCAATACAAATGACATTAAACGATATTTAGCGGAATTATCACAATTTTTTACCAAATTTTTTCCCAAATTTTTTTTCTATTTTTTAAATTCACCCAAATGTATTGTAAATACGTGTTTTAGATGTAAAATAATGTGAACTTAACGATAAAAATATAAAAAGTATGATTAGTTTAATAGAAATGACTTAAGACGATATTTAGCGGATTCATCACCTGTATTTCAAAATTTTTTTACGACCTTTTATATTCACCCAAATGTATTGTAAAGACGTGTTTTAGATGTAAAATAATGTGAACTTAACGATAAAAATATAAAAAGTATGATTAGTTCAATACAAATGACTTTAAACGATATTTAGCGGAATTATCACCATTTTTTACCAAATTTTTTTTCTATTTTTTGTATTCACCCAAATGTATTGTAAACACGTGTTTTAGATGTAAAATAATGTGAAATTAACGTTAAAAATATAAAAAGTATGATTAGTTTAATAGAAATGACTTAAGACGATATTTAGCGGATTCATCACCTGTATTTCAAAATTTTTTTACGACCTTTTATATTCACCCAAATGTATTGTAAAGACGTGTTTTAGATGTAAAATAATGTGAACTTAACGATAAAAATATAAAAAGTATGATTAGTTCAATACAAATGACTGTATACGATATTTAGCGGAATTATCACCATTTTTTACCAAATTTTTTCCCAAATTTTTTTTCTATTTTTTGTATTCACCCAAATGTATTGTAAATACGTGTTTTAGATGTAAAATAATGTGAACTTAACGATAAAAATATAAAATGTATGATTAGTTCAATACAAATGACTTTAAACGATATTTAGCGGAATTATCACCATTTTTTACCAAATTTTTTTTCTATTTTTTGTATTCACCCAAATGTATTGTAAACACGTGTTTTAGATGTAAAATAATGTGAAATTAACGTTAAAAATATAAAAAGTATGATTAGTTTAATAGAAATGACTTAAGACGATATTTAGCGGATTCATCACCTGTATTTCAAAATTTTTTTACGACCTTTTATATTCACCCAAATGTATTGTAAAGACGTGTTTTAGATGTAAAATAATGTGAACTTAACGATAAAAATATAAAAAGTATGATTAGTTCAATACAAATGACTGTATACGATATTTAGCGGAATTATCACCATTTTTTACCAAATTTTTTCCCAAATTTTTTTTCTATTTTTTGTATTCACCCAAATGTATTGTAAATACGTGTTTTAGATGTAAAATAATGTGAACTTAACGATAAAAATATAAAATGTATGATTAGTTCAATACAAATGACTTTAAACGATATTTAGCGGAATTATCACAATTTTTTACCAAATTTTTTTTCTATTTTTTGTATTCACCCAAATGTATTGTAAACACGTGTATTAGATGTAAAATAATGTGAACTTAACGTTAAAAATGTAAAAAGTATGATTAGTTTAATAGAAATGACTTAAGACGATATTTAGCGGATTCATCACCTGTATTTCAAAATTTTTTTACGACCTTTTATATTCACCCAAATGTATTGTAAAGACGTGTTTTAGATGTAAAATAATGTGAAATTAACGATAAAAATATAAAAAGTATGATTAGTTCAATACAAATGACTTTAAACGATATTTAGCGGAATTATCACCATTTTTTACCAAATTTTTTCCCAAATTTTTTTTCTATTTTTTGTATTCACCCAAATGTATTGTAAACACGTGTTTTAGATGTAAAATAATGTGAACTTAACGTTAAAAATATAAAAAGTATGATTAGTTTAATAGAAATGACTTAAGACGATATTTAGCGGATTCATCACCTGTATTTCAAAATTTTTTTACGACCTTTTATATTCACCCAAATGTATTGTAAAGACGTGTTTTAGATGTAAAATAATGTGAACTTAACGATAAAAATTTAAAAAGTATGATTAGTTCAATACAAATGACTTTAAACGATATTTAGCGGAATTATCACCATTTTTTACCCAATTTTTTCCCAAATTTTTTTTCTATTTTTTGTATTCACCCAAATGTATTGTAAATTCGTGTTTTAGATGTAAAATAATGTGAACTTAACGATAAAAATATAAAAAGTATGATTAGTTCAATACAAATGACTTTAAACGATATTTAGCGGAATTATCACCATTTTTTACCAAATTTTTTTTCTATTTTTTGTATTCACCCAAATGTATTGTAAACACGTGTTTTAGATGTAAAATAATGTGAAATTAACGTTAAAAATATAAAAAGTATGATTAGTTTAATAGAAATGACTTAAGACGATATTTAGCGGATTCATCGCCTGTATTTCAAAATTTTTTTACGACCTTTTATATTCACCCAAATGTATTGTAAAGACGTGTTTTAGATGTAAAATAATGTGAACTTAACGATAAAAATATAAAAAGTATGATTAGTTCAATACAAATGACTTTAAACGATATTTAGCGGAATTATCACCATTT
This sequence comes from Diuraphis noxia, assembly GCF_037042655.1. Classification (NCBI taxonomy): domain Eukaryota; kingdom Metazoa; phylum Arthropoda; class Insecta; order Hemiptera; family Aphididae; genus Diuraphis; species Diuraphis noxia. Next base: position 3,067,937 of record NW_028301718.1, read on the forward strand.
TTTACCCAATTTTTTCCCAAATTTTTTTTCTATTTTTTGTATTCACCCAAATGTATTGTAAACACGTGTTTTAGATGTAAAATAATGTGAACTTAACGTTAAAAATATAAAAAGTATGATTAGTTTAATAGAAATGACTTAAGACGATATTTAGCGGATTCATCACCTGTATTTCAAAATTTTTTTACGACCTTTTATATTCACCCAAATGTATTGTAAAGACGTGTTTTAGATGTAAAATAATGTGAACTTAACGATAAAAATATAAAAAGTATGATTAGTTCAATACAAATGACTTAATACGATATTTAGCGGAATTATCACCATTTTTTACCAAATTTTTTCCCAAATTTTTTTTCTATTTTTTGTATTCACCCAAATGTATTGTAAATACGTGTTTTAGATGTAAAATAATGTGAATTTAACGATAAAAATATAAAAAGTATGATTAGTTCAATACAAATGACTTTAAACGATATTTAGCGGAATTATCACCATTTTTTACCCAATTTTTTCCCTAATTTTTTTTCTATTTTTTGTATTCACCCAAATGTATTGTAAACACGTGTTTTAGATGTAAAATAATGTGAACTTAACGTTAAAAATATAAAAAGTATGATTAGTTTAATAGAAATGACTTAAGACGATATTTAGCGGATTCATCACCTGTATTTCAAAATTTTTTTACGACCTTTTATATTCACCCAAATGTATTGTAAAGACGTGTTTTAGATGTAAAATAATGTGAACTTAACGATAAAAATATAAAAAGTATGATTAGTTCAATACAAATGACTTTAAACGATATTTAGCGGAATTATCACCATTTTTTACCAAATTTTTTTTCTATTTTTTGTATTCACCCAAATGTATTGTAAACACGTGTTTTAGATGTAAAATAATGTGAAATTAACGTTAAAAATATAAAAAGTATGATTAGTTTAATAGAAATGACTTAAGACGATATTTAGCGGATTCATCACCTGTATTTCAAAATTTTTTTACGACCTTTTATATTCACCCAAATGTATTGTAAAGACGTGTTTTAGATGTAAAATAATGTGAACTTAACGATAAAAATATAAAAAGTATGATTAATTCAATACAAATGACTGTATACGATATTTAGCGGAATTATCACCATTTTTTACCAAATTTTTTCCCAAATTTTTTTTCTATTTTTTGTATTCACCCAAATGTATTGTAAATACGTGTTTTAGATGTAAAATAATGTGAACTTAACGATAAAAATATAAAAAGTATGATTAGTTCAATACAAATGACTTTAAACGATATTTAGCGGAATTATCACCATTTTTTACCAAATTTTTTCCCAAATTTTTTTTCTATTTTTTGTATTCACCCAAATGTATTGTAAACACGTGTATTAGATGTAAAATAATGTGAACTTAACGTTAAAAATGTAAAAAGTATGATTAGTTTAATAGAAATGACTTAAGACGATATTTAGCGGATTCATCACCTGTATTTCAAAATTTTTTTACGACCTTTTATATTCACCCAAATGTATTGTAAAGACGTGTTTTAGATGTAAAATAATGTGAAATTAACGATAAAAATATAAAAAGTATGATTAGTTCAATACAAATGACTTTAAACGATATTTAGCGGAATTATCACCATTTTTTACCAAATTTTTTCCCAAATTTTTTTTCTATTTTTTGTATTCACCCAAATGTATTGTAAATACGTGTTTTAGATGTAAAATAATGTGAACTTAACGATAAAAATATAAAATGTATGATTAGTTCAATACAAATGACTTTAAACGATATTTAGCGGAATTATCACCATTTTTTACCAAATTTTTTTTCTATTTTTTGTATTCACCCAAATGTATTGTAAACACGTGTTTTAGATGTAAAATAATGTGAAATTAACGTTAAAAATATAAAAAGTATGATTAGTTTAATAGAAATGACTTAAGACGATATTTAGCGGATTCATCACCTGTATTTCAAAATTTTTTTACGACCTTTTATATTCACCCAAATGTATTGTAAAGACGTGTTTTAGATGTAAAATAATGTGAACTTAACGATAAAAATATAAAAAGTATGATTAGTTCAATACAAATGACTGTATACGATATTTAGCGGAATTATCACCATTTTTTACCAAATTTTTTCCCAAATTTTTTTTCTATTTTTTGTATTCACCCAAATGTATTGTAAATACGTGTTTTAGATGTAAAATAATGTGAACTTAACGATAAAAATATAAAATGTATGATTAGTTCAATACAAATGACTTTAAACGATATTTAGCGGAATTATCACAATTTTTTACCAAATTTTTTTTCTATTTTTTGTATTCACCCAAATGTATTGTAAACACGTGTATTAGATGTAAAATAATGTGAACTTAACGTTAAAAATGTAAAAAGTATGATTAGTTTAATAGAAATGACTTAAGACGATATTTAGCGGATTCATCACCTGTATTTCAAAATTTTTTTACGACCTTTTATATTCACCCAAATGTATTGTAAAGACGTGTTTTAGATGTAAAATAATGTGAAATTAACGATAAAAATATAAAAAGTATGATTAGTTCAATACAAATGACTTTAAACGATATTTAGCGGAATTATCACCATTTTTTACCAAATTTTTTCCCAAATTTTTTTTCTATTTTTTGTATTCACCCAAATGTATTGTAAACACGTGTTTTAGATGTAAAATAATGTGAACTTAACGTTAAAAATATAAAAAGTATGATTAGTTTAATAGAAATGACTTAAGACGATATTTAGCGGATTCATCACCTGTATTTCAAAATTTTTTTACGACCTTTTATATTCACCCAAATGTATTGTAAAGACGTGTTTTAGATGTAAAATAATGTGAACTTAACGATAAAAATTTAAAAAGTATGATTAGTTCAATACAAATGACTTTAAACGATATTTAGCGGAATTATCACCATTTTTTACCCAATTTTTTCCCAAATTTTTTTTCTATTTTTTGTATTCACCCAAATGTATTGTAAATTCGTGTTTTAGATGTAAAATAATGTGAACTTAACGATAAAAATATAAAAAGTATGATTAGTTCAATACAAATGACTTTAAACGATATTTAGCGGAATTATCACCATTTTTTACCAAATTTTTTTTCTATTTTTTGTATTCACCCAAATGTATTGTAAACACGTGTTTTAGATGTAAAATAATGTGAAATTAACGTTAAAAATATAAAAAGTATGATTAGTTTAATAGAAATGACTTAAGACGATATTTAGCGGATTCATCGCCTGTATTTCAAAATTTTTTTACGACCTTTTATATTCACCCAAATGTATTGTAAAGACGTGTTTTAGATGTAAAATAATGTGAACTTAACGATAAAAATATAAAAAGTATGATTAGTTCAATACAAATGACTTTAAACGATATTTAGCGGAATTATCACCATTTTTTACCCAATTTTTTCCCAAATTTTTTTTCTATTTTTTGTATTCACCCAAATGTATTGTAAACACGTGTTTTAGATGTAAAATAATGTGAACTTAACGTTAAAAATATAAAAAGTATGATTAGTTTAATAGAAATGACTTAAGACGATATTTAGCGGATTCATCACCTGTATTTCAAAATTTTTTTACGACCTTTTATATTCACCCAAATGTATTGTAAAGACGTGTTTTAGATGTAAAATAATGTGAACTTAACGATAAAAATATAAAAAGTATGATTAGTTCAATACAAATGACTTAATACGATATTTAGCGGAATTATCACCATTTTTTACCAAATTTTTTCCCAAATTTTTTTTCTATTTTTTGTATTCACCCAAATGTATTGTAAATACGTGTTTTAGATGTAAAATAATGTGAATTTAACGATAAAAATATAAAAAGTATGATTAGTTCAATACAAATGACTTTAAACGATATTTAGCGGAATTATCACCATTTTTTACCCAATTTTTTCCCTAATTTTTTTTCTATTTTTTGTATTCACCCAAATGTATTGTAAACACGTGTTTTAGATGTAAAATAATGTGAACTTAACGTTAAAAATATAAAAAGTATGATTAGTTTAATAGAAATGACTTAAGACGATATTTAGCGGATTCATCACCTGTATTTCAAAATTTTTTTACGACCTTTTATATTCACCCAAATGTATTGTAAAGACGTGTTTTAGATGTAAAATAATGTGAACTTAACGATAAAAATATAAAAAGTATGATTAGTTCAATACAAATGACTTTAAACGATATTTAGCGGAATTATCACCATTTTTTACCAAATTTTTTTTCTATTTTTTGTATTCACCCAAATGTATTGTAAACACGTGTTTTAGATGTAAAATAATGTGAAATTAACGTTAAAAATATAAAAAGTATGATTAGTTTAATAGAAATGACTTAAGACGATATTTAGCGGATTCATCACCTGTATTTCAAAATTTTTTTACGACCTTTTATATTCACCCAAATGTATTGTAAAGACGTGTTTTAGATGTAAAATAATGTGAACTTAACGATAAAAATATAAAAAGTATGATTAGTTCAATACAAATGACTGTATACGATATTTAGCGGAATTATCACCATTTTTTACCAAATTTTTTCCCAAATTTTTTTTCTATTTTTTGTATTCACCCAAATGTATTGTAAATACGTGTTTTAGATGTAAAATAATGTGAACTTAACGATAAAAATATAAAAAGTATGATTAGTTCAATACAAATGACTTTAAACGATATTTAGCGGAATTATCACCATTTTTTACCAAATTTTTTCCCAAATTTTTTTTCTATTTTTTGTATTCACCCAAATGTATTGTAAACACGTGTATTAGATGTAAAATAATGTGAACTTAACGTTAAAAATGTAAAAAGTATGATTAGTTTAATAGAAATGACTTAAGACGATATTTAGCGGATTCATCACCTGTATTTCAAAATTTTTTTACGACCTTTTATATTCACCCAAATGTATTGTAAAGACGTGTTTTAGATGTAAAATAATGTGAAATTAACGATAAAAATATAAAAAGTATGATTAGTTCAATACAAATGACTTTAAACGATATTTAGCGGAATTATCACCATTTTTTACCAAATTTTTTCCCAAATTTTTTTTCTATTTTTTGTATTCACCCAAATGTATTGTAAACACGTGTTTTAGATGTAAAATAATGTGAACTTAACGTTAAAAATATAAAAAGTATGATTAGTTTAATAGAAATGACTTAAGACGATATTTAGCGGATTCATCACCTGTATTTCAAAATTTTTTTACGACCTTTTATATTCACCCAAATGTATTGTAAAGACGTGTTTTAGATGTAAAATAATGTGAACTTAACGATAAAAATTTAAAAAGTATGATTAGTTCAATACAAATGACTTTAAACGATATTTAGCGGAATTATCACCATTTTTTACCAAATTTTTTTTCTATTTTTTGTATTCACCCAAATGTATTGTAAACACGTGTTTTAGATGTAAAATAATGTGAAATTAACGTTAAAAATATAAAAAGTATGATTAGTTTAATAGAAATGACTTAAGACGATATTTAGCGGATTCATCACCTGTATTTCAAAATTTTTTTACGACCTTTTATATTCACCCAAATGTATTGTAAAGACGTGTTTTAGATGTAAAATAATGTGAACTTAACGATAAAAATATAAAAAGTATGATTAGTTCAATACAAATGACTGTATACGATATTTAGCGGAATTATCACCATTTTTTACCAAATTTTTTCCCAAATTTTTTTTCTATTTTTTGTATTCACCCAAATGTATTGTAAATACGTGTTTTAGATGTAAAATAATGTGAACTTAACGATAAAAATATAAAATGTATGATTAGTTCAATACAAATGACTTTAAACGATATTTAGCGGAATTATCACCATTTTTTACCAAATTTTTTCCCAAATTTTTTTTCTATTTTTTGTATTCACCCAAATGTATTGTAAACACGTGTATTAGATGTAAAATAATGTGAACTTAACGTTAAAAATGTAAAAAGTATGATTAGTTTAATAGAAATGACTTAAGACGATATTTAGCGGATTCATCACCTGTATTTCAAAATTTTTTTACGACCTTTTATATTCACCCAAATGTATTGTAAAGACGTGTTTTAGATGTAAAATAATGTGAAATTAACGATAAAAATATAAAAAGTATGATTAGTTCAATACAAATGACTTTAAACGATATTTAGCGGAATTATCACCATTTTTTACCAAATTTTTTCCCAAATTTTTTTTCTATTTTTTGTATTCACCCAAATGTATTGTAAACACGTGTTTTAGATGTAAAATAATGTGAACTTAACGTTAAAAATATAAAAAGTATGATTAGTTTAATAGAAATGACTTAAGACGATATTTAGCGGATTCATCACCTGTATTTCAAAATTTTTTTACGACCTTTTATATTCACCCAAATGTATTGTAAAGACGTGTTTTAGATGTAAAATAATGTGAACTTAACGATAAAAATTTAAAAAGTATGATTAGTTCAATACAAATGACTTTAAACGATATTTAGCGGAATTATCACCATTTTTTACCCAATTTTTTCCCAAATTTTTTTTCTATTTTTTGTATTCACCCAAATGTATTGTAAATTCGTGTTTTAGATGTAAAATAATGTGAACTTAACGATAAAAATATAAAAAGTATGATTAGTTCAATACAAATGACTTTAAACGATATTTAGCGGAATTATCACCATTTTTTACCAAATTTTTTTTCTATTTTTTGTATTCACCCAAATGTATTGTAAACACGTGTTTTAGATGTAAAATAATGTGAAATTAACGTTAAAAATATAAAAAGTATGATTAGTTTAATAGAAATGACTTAAGACGATATTTAGCGGATTCATCACCTGTATTTCAAAATTTTTTTACGACCTTTTATATTCACCCAAATGTATTGTAAAGACGTGTTTTAGATGTAAAATAATGTGAACTTAACGATAAAAATATAAAAAGTATGATTAGTTCAATACAAATGACTTTAAACGATATTTAGCGGAATTATCACCATTTTTTACCAAATTTTTTCCCAAATTTTTTTTCTATTTTTTGTATTCACCCAAATGTATTGTAAACACGTGTATTAGATGTAAAATAATGTGAACTTAACGTTAAAAATATAAAAAGTATGATTAGTTTAATAGAAATGACTTAAGACGATATTTAGCGGATTCATCACCTGTATTTCAAAATTTTTTTACGACCTTTTATATTCACCCAAATGTATTGTAAAGACGTGTTTTAGATGTAAAATTATGTGAACTTAACGATAAAAATATAAAAAGTATGATTAGTTCAATACAAATGACTTTAAACGATATTTAGCGGAATTATCACCATTTTTTACCCAATTTTTTCCCAAATTTTTTTTCTATTTTTTGTATTCACCCAAATGTATTGTAAATACGTGTTTTAGATGTAAAATAATGTGAACTTAACGTTAAAAATATAAAAAGTATGATTAGTTTAATAGAAATGACTTAAGACGATATTTAGCGGATTCATCACCTGTATTTCAAAATTTTTTTACGACCTTTTATATTCACCCAAATGTATTGTAAAGACGTGTTTTAGATGTAAAATAATGTGAAATTAACGATAAAAATATAAAAAGTATGATTAGTTCAATACAAATGACTTTAAACGATATTTAGCGGAATTATCACCATTTTTTACCGAATTTTTTCACAAATTTTTTTTCTATTTTTTGTATTCACCCAAATGTATTGTAAATACGTGTTTTAGATGTAAAATAATGTGAGCTTAACGATAAAAATATAAAAAGTATGATTAGTTCAATACGAATGACTTTAAACGATATTTAGCGGAATTATTACCATTTTTTACCAAATTTTTTTTCTATTTTTTGTATTCACCCAAATGTATTGTAAACACGTGTATTAGATGTAAAATAATGTGAACTTAACGTTAAAAATATAAAAAGTATGATTAGTTTAATAGAAATGACTTAAGACGATATTTAGCGGATTCATCACCTGTATTTCAAAATTTTTTTACGACCTTTTATATTCACCCAAATGTATTGTAAAGACGTGTTTTAGATGTAAAATAATGTGAACTTAACGATAAAAATTTAAAAAGTATGATTAGTTCAATACAAATGACTTTAAACGATATTTAGCGGAATTATCACCATTTTTTACCCAATTTTTTCCCAAATTTTTTGTATTCACCCAAATGTATTGTAAATACGTGTTTTAGATGTAAAATAATGTGAACTTAACGATAAAAATATAAAAAGTATGATTAGTTCAATACGAATGACTTTAAACGATATTTAGCGGAATTATTACCATTTTTTACCAAATTTTTTTTCTATTTTTTGTATTCACCCAAATGTATTGTAAATACGAGTTTTAGATGTAAAATATTGTGAACTTAACGTTAAAAATATAAAAAGTATGATTAGTTTAATAGAAATGACTTAAGACGATATTTAGCGGATTCATCACCTGTATTTCAAAATTTTTTTACGACCTTTTATATTCACCCAAATGTATTGTAAAGACATGTTTTAGATGTAAAATAATGTGAACTTAACGATAAAAATTTAAAAAGTATGATTAGTTCAATACAAATGACTTTAAACGATATTTAGCGGAATTATCACCATTTTTTACCCAATTTTTTCCCAAATTTTTTTTCTATTTTTTGTATTCACCCAAATATATTGTAAATACGTGTTTTAGATGTAAAATAATGTGAACTTAACGATAAAAATATAAAAAGTATGATTAGTTCAATACAAATGACTTTAAACGATATTTAGCGGAATTATCACCATTTTTTACCAAATTTTTTCACAAATTTTTTTTCTATTTTTTGTATTCACCCAAATGTATTGTAAATACGTGTTTTAGATGTAAAATAATGTGAACTTAACGATAAAAATATAAAAAGTATGATTAGTTCAATACGAATGACTTTAAACGATATTTAGCGGAATTATTACCATTTTTTACCAAATTTTTTTTCTATTTTTTGTATTCACCAAAATATATATTGTAAATACGTGTTTTAGATGTAAAATAATGTGAACTTAACGATAAAAATATAAAAAGTATGATTAGTTCAATACAAATGACTTTAAACGATATTTAGCGGAATTATCACCATTTTTTAACCAATTTTTTCCCAAATTTTTTTTCTATTTTTTGTATTCACCCAAATGTATTGTAAACACGTGTTTTAGATGTAAATTAATGTGAACTTAACGTTAAAAATATAAAAAGTATGATTAGTTTAATAGAAATGACTTAAGACGATATTTAGCGGATTCATCACCTGTATTTCAAAATTTTTTTACGACCTTTTATATTCACTCAAATGTATTGTAAAGACGTGTTTTAGATGTAAAATAATGTGAACTTAACGATAAAATTATAAAAAGTATGATTAGTTCAATACAAATGACTTTAAACGATATTTAGCGGAATTATCACCATTTTTTACCAAATTTTTTCCCAAATTTTTTTTCTATTTTTTGTATTCACCCAAACGTATTGTAAATACGTGTTTTAGATGTAAAATAATGTGAACTTAACGATAAAAATATAAAAAGTATGATTAGTTCAATACAAATGACTTTAAACGATATTTAGCGGAATTATCACCATTTTTTACCAAATTTTTTTTCTATTTTTTGTATTCACCCAAATATATTGTAAATACGTGTTTTAGATTTAAAATAATGTGAACTTAACGATAAAAATATAAAAAGTATGATTAGTTTAATACAAATGACTTTAAACGATATTTAGCGGAATTATCACCATTTTTTACCCAATTTTTTCCCAAATTTTTTTTCTATTTTTTGTATTCACCCAAATATATTGTAAATACGTGTTTTAGATGTAAAATAATGTGAACTTAACGATAAAAATATAAAAAGTATGATTAGTTCAATACAAATGACTTTAAACGATATTTAGCGGAATTATCACCATTTTTTACCAAATTTTTTTTCTATTTTTTGTATTCACCCAAATGTATTGTAAACACGTGTTTTAGATGTAAAATAATGTGAAATTAACGTTAAAAATATAAAAAGTATGATTAGTTTAATAGAAATGACTTAAGACGATATTTAGCGGATTCATCACCTGTATTTCAAAATTTTTTTACGACCTTTTATATTCACCCAAATGTATTGTAAAGACGTGTTTTAGATGTAAAATAATGTGAACTTAACGATAAAAATATAAAAAGTATGATTAGTTCAATACAAATGACTTTAAACGATATTTAGCGGAATTATCACCATTTTTTACCAAATTTTTTCCCAAATTTTTTTTCTATTTTTTGTATTCACCCAAATGTATTGTAAACACGTGTATTAGATGTAAAATAATGTGAACTTAACGTTAAAAATATAAAAAGTATGATTAGTTTAATAGAAATGACTTAAGACGATATTTAGCGGATTCATCACCTGTATTTCAAAATTTTTTTACGACCTTTTATATTCACCCAAATGTATTGTAAAGACGTGTTTTAGATGTAAAATTATGTGAACTTAACGATAAAAATATAAAAAGTATGATTAGTTCAATACAAATGACTTTAAACGATATTTAGCGGAATTATCACCATTTTTTACCCAATTTTTTCCCAAATTTTTTTTCTATTTTTTGAATTCACCCAAATGTATTGTAAATACGTGTTTTAGATGTAAAATAATGTGAACTTAACGTTAAAAATATAAAAAGTATGATTAGTTTAATAGAAATGACTTAAGACGATATTTAGCGGATTCATCACCTGTATTTCAAAATTTTTTTACGACCTTTTATATTCACCCAAATGTATTGTAAAGACGTGTTTTAGATGTAAAATAATGTGAAATTAACGATAAAAATATAAAAAGTATGATTAGTTCAATACAAATGACTTTAAACGATATTTAGCGGAATTATCACCATTTTTTACCGAATTTTTTCACAAATTTTTTTTCTATTTTTTGTATTCACCCAAATGTATTGTAAATACGTGTTTTAGATGTAAAATAATGTGAGCTTAACGATAAAAATATAAAAAGTATGATTAGTTCAATACGAATGACTTAAGACGATATTTAGCGGATTCATCACCTGTATTTCAAAATTTTTTTACGACCTTTTATATTCACCCAAATGTATTGTAAAGACGTGTTTTAGATGTAAAATAATGTGAAATTAACGATAAAAATATAAAAAGTATGATTAGTTCAATACAAATGACTTTAAACGATATTTAGCGGAATTATCACCATTTTTTACCGAATTTTTTCACAAATTTTTTTTCTATTTTTTGTATTCACCCAAATGTATTGTAAATACGTGTTTTAGATGTAAAATAATGTGAGCTTAACGATAAAAATATAAAAAGTATGATTAGTTCAATACGAATGACTTTAAACGATATTTAGCGGAATTATTACCATTTTTTACCAAATTTTTTTTCTATTTTTTGTATTCACCCAAATGTATTGTAAACACGTGTATTAGATGTAAAATAATGTGAACTTAACGTTAAAAATATAAAAAGTATGATTAGTTTAATAGAAATGACTTAAGACGATATTTAGCGGATTCATCACCTGTATTTCAAAATTTTTTTACGACCTTTTATATTCACCCAAATGTATTGTAAAGACGTGTTTTAGATGTAAAATAATGTGAACTTAACGATAAAAATTTAAAAAGTATGATTAGTTCAATACAAATGACTTTAAACGATATTTAGCGGAATTATCACCATTTTTTACCCAATTTTTTCCCAAATTTTTTGTATTCACCCAAATGTATTGTAAATACGTGTTTTAGATGTAAAATAATGTGAACTTAACGATAAAAATATAAAAAGTATGATTAGTTCAATACGAATGACTTTAAACGATATTTAGCGGAATTATTACCATTTTTTACCAAATTTTTTTTCTATTTTTTGTATTCACCCAAATGTATTGTAAATACGAGTTTTAGATGTAAAATATTGTGAACTTAACGTTAAAAATATAAAAAGTATGATTAGTTTAATAGAAATGACTTAAGACGATATTTAGCGGATTCATCACCTGTATTTCAAAATTTTTTTACGACCTTTTATATTCACCCAAATGTATTGTAAAGACATGTTTTAGATGTAAAATAATGTGAACTTAACGATAAAAATTTAAAAAGTATGATTAGTTCAATACAAATGACTTTAAACGATATTTAGCGGAATTATCACCATTTTTTACCCAATTTTTTCCCAAATTTTTTTTCTATTTTTTGTATTCACCCAAATATATTGTAAATACGTGTTTTAGATGTAAAATAATGTGAACTTAACGATAAAAATATAAAAAGTATGATTAGTTCAATACAAATGACTTTAAACGATATTTAGCGGAATTATCACCATTTTTTACCAAATTTTTTCACAAATTTTTTTTCTATTTTTTGTATTCACCCAAATGTATTGTAAATACGTGTTTTAGATGTAAAATAATGTGAACTTAACGATAAAAATATAAAAAGTATGATTAGTTCAATACGAATGACTTTAAACGATATTTAGCGGAATTATTACCATTTTTTACCAAATTTTTTTTCTATTTTTTGTATTCACCAAAATATATATTGTAAATACGTGTTTTAGATGTAAAATAATGTGAACTTAACGATAAAAATATAAAAAGTATGATTAGTTCAATACAAATGACTTTAAACGATATTTAGCGGAATTATCACCATTTTTTAACCAATTTTTTCCCAAATTTTTTTTCTATTTTTTGTATTCACCCAAATGTATTGTAAACACGTGTTTTAGATGTAAATTAATGTGAACTTAACGTTAAAAATATAAAAAGTATGATTAGTTTAATAGAAATGACTTAAGACGATATTTAGCGGATTCATCACCTGTATTTCAAAATTTTTTTACGACCTTTTATATTCACTCAAATGTATTGTAAAGACGTGTTTTAGATGTAAAATAATGTGAACTTAACGATAAAATTATAAAAAGTATGATTAGTTCAATACAAATGACTTTAAACGATATTTAGCGGAATTATCACCATTTTTTACCAAATTTTTTCCCAAATTTTTTTTCTATTTTTTGTATTCACCCAAACGTATTGTAAATACGTGTTTTAGATGTAAAATAATGTGAACTTAACGATAAAAATATAAAAAGTATGATTAGTTCAATACAAATGACTTTAAACGATATTTAGCGGAATTATCACCATTTTTTACCAAATTTTTTTTCTATTTTTTGTATTCACCCAAATATATTGTAAATACGTGTTTTAGATTTAAAATAATGTGAACTTAACGATAAAAATATAAAAAGTATGATTAGTTTAATACAAATGACTTTAAACGATATTTAGCGGAATTATCACCATTTTTTACCCAATTTTTTCCCAAATTTTTTTTCTATTTTTTGTATTCACCCAAATATATTGTAAATACGTGTTTTAGATGTAAAATAATGTGAACTTAACGATAAAAATATAAAAAGTATGATTAGTTCAATACAAATGACTTTAAACGATATTTAGCGGAATTATCACCATTTTTTACCCAATTTTTTCCCAAATTTTTTTTCTATTTTTTGTATTCACCCAAATGTATTGTAAACACGTGTTTTAGATGTAAAATAATGTGAACTTAACGTTAAAAATATAAAAAGTATGATTAGTTTAATAGAAATGACTTTAAACGATATTTAGCGGAATTATTACCATTTTTTACCAAATTTTTTTTCTATTTTTTGTATTCACCCAAATATATTGTAAATACGTGTTTTAGATGTAAAATAATGTGAACTTAACGATAAAAATATAAAAAGTATGATTAGTTCAATACAAATGACTTTAAACGATATTTAGCGGAATTATCACCATTTTTTAACCAATTTTTTCCTAAATTTTTTTTCTATTTTTTGTATTCACCCAAATGTATTGTAAACACGTGTTTTAGATGTAAAATAATGTGAACTTAACGTTAAAAATATAAAAAGTATGATTAGTTTAATAGAAATGACTTAAGACGATATTTAGCGGATTCATCACCTGTATTTCAAAATTTTTTTACGACATTTTATATTCACCCAAATGTATTGTAAAGACGTGTTTTAGATGTAAAATAATGTGAACTTAACGATAAAAATATAAAAAGTATGATTAGTTCAATACAAATGACTTTAAACGATATTTAGCGGAATTATCACAATTTTTTACCAAATTTTTTCCCAAATTTTTTTTCTATTTTTTGTATTCACCCAAATGTATTGTAAATACGTGTTTTAGATGTAAAATAATGTGAAATTAACGATAAAAATATAAAAAGTATGATTAGTTCAATACAAATGACTTTAAACGATATTTAGCGGAATTATCACCATTTTTTACCAAATTTTTTCCCAAATTTTTTTTCCATTTTTTGTATTCACCCAAATGTATTGTAAATACGTGTTTTAGATGTAAAATAATGTGAACTTAACGATAAAAATATAAAAAGTATGATTAGTTTAATAGAAATGACTTAAGACGATATTTAGCGGATTCATCACCTGTATTTCAAAATTTTTTTACGACCTTTTATATTCACCCAAATGTATTGTAAAGACGTTTTTTAGATGTAAAATAATGTGAACTTAACGATAAAAATTTAAAAAGTATGATTAGTTCAATACAAATGACTTTAAACGATATTTAGCGGAATTATCACCATTTTTTACCAAATTTTTTTTCTATTTTTTGTATTCACCCAAATGTATTGTAAACACGTGTTTTAGATGTAAAATAATGTGAACTTAACGTTAAAAATATAAAAAGTATGATTAGTTTAATAGAAATGACTTAAGACGATATTTAGCGGATTCATCACCTGTATTTCAAAATTTTTTTACGACCTTTTATATTCACCCAAATGTATTGTAAAGACGTTTTTTAGATGTAAAATAATGTGAACTTAACGATAAAAATATAAAAAGTATGATTAGTTCAATACAAATGACTTTAAACGATATTTAGCGGAATTATCACCATTTTTTACCAAATTTTTTCCCAAATTTTTTTTCTATTTTTTGTATTCACCCAAATGTATTGTAAATACGTGTTTTAGATGTAAAATAATGTGAACTTAACGATAAAAATATAAAAAGTATGATTAGTTCAATACAAATGACTTTAAACGATATTTAGCGGAATTATCACCATTTTTTACCAAATTTTTTTTCTATTTTTTGTATTCACCCAAATGTATTGTAAACTAGTGTATTAGATGTAAAATAATGTGAACTTAACGTTAAAAATGTAAAAAAGTATGATTAGTTTAATAGAAATGACTTAAGACGATATTTAGCGGATTCATCACCTGTATTTCAAAATTTTTTTACGACCTTTTATATTCACCCAAATGTATTGTAAAGACGTGTTTTAGATGTAAAATAATGTGAAATTAACGATAAAAATATAAAAAGTATGATTAGTTCAATACAAATGACTTTAAACGATATTTAGCGGAATTATCACCATTTTTTACCAAATTTTTTCCCAAATTTTTTTTCCATTTTTTGTATTCACCCAAATGTATTGTAAATACGTGTTTTAGATGTAAAATAATGTGAACTTAACGATAAAAATATAAAAAGTATGATTAGTTCAATACAAATGACTTTAAACGATATTTTGCGGAATTATCACCATTTTTTACCAAATTTTTTCCCAAATTTTTTTTCTATTTTTTGTATTCACCCAAATGTATTGTAAACACGTGTTTTAGATGTAAAATAATGTGAACTTAACGTTAAAAATATAAAAAGTATGATTAGTTTAATAGAAATGACTTAAGACGATATTTAGCGGATTCATCACCTGTATTTCAAAATTTTTTTACGACCTTTTATATTCACCCAAATGTATTGTAAAGACGTTTTTTAGATGTAAAATAATGTGAACTTAACGATAAAAATTTAAAAAGTATGATTAGTTCAATACAAATGACTTTAAACGATATTTAGCGGAATTATCACCATTTTTTACCCAATTTTTTCCCAAATTTTTTTTCTATTTTTTGTATTCACCCAAATATATTGTAAATACGTGTTTTAGATGTAAAATAATGTGAACTTAACGATAAAAATATAAAAAGTATGATTAGTTCAATACAAATGACTTTAAACGATATTTAGCGGAATTATCACCATTTTTTAACCAATTTTTTCCCAAATTTTTTTTCTATTTTTTGTATTCACCCAAATGTATTGTAAACACGTGTTTTAGATGTAAAATAATGTGAACTTAACGTTAAAAATATAAAAAGTATGATTAGTTTAATAGAAATGACTTAAGACGATATTTAGCGGATTCATCACCTGTATTTCAAAATTTTTTTACGACCTTTTATATTCACCCAAATGTATTGTAAAGACGTGTTTTAGATGTAAAATAATGTGAACTTATCGATAAAAATATAAAAAGTATGATTAGTTCAATACAAATGACTTTAAACGATATTTAGCGGAATTATCACCATTTTTTACCAAATTTTTTCCCAAATTTTTTTTCTATTTTTTGTATTCACCCAAACGTATTGTAAATACGTGTTTTAGATGTAAAATAATGTGAACTTAACGATAAAAATATAAAAAGTATGATTAGTTCAATACAAATGACTTTAAACGATATTTAGCGGAATTATCACCATTTTTTACCAAATTTTTTTTCTATTTTTTGTATTCACCCAAATATATTGTAAATACGTGTTTTAGATGTAAAATAATGTGAACTTAACGATAAAAATATAAAAAGTATGATTAGTTTAATACAAATGACTTTAAACGATATTTAGCGGAATTATCACCATTTTTTACCCAATTTTTTCCCAAATTTTTTTTCTATTTTTTGTATTCACCCAAATATATTGTAAATACGTGTTTTAGATGTAAAATAATGTGAACTTAACGATAAAAATATAAAAAGTATGATTAGTTCAATACAAATGACTTTAAACGATATTTAGCGGAATTATCACCATTTTTTACCCAATTTTTTCCCAAATTTTTTTTCTATTTTTTGTATTCACCCAAATGTATTGTAAACACGTGTTTTAGATGTAAAATAATGTGAACTAAACGTTAAAAATATAAAAAGTATGATTAGTTTAATAGAAATGACTTAAGACGATATTTAGCGGATTCATCACCTGTATTTCAAAATTTTTTTACGACCTTTTATATTCACCAAAATGTATTGTAAAGACGTGTTTTAGATGTAAAATAATGTGAAATTAACGATAAAAATATAAAAAGTATGATTAGTTCAATACAAATGACTTTAAACGATATTTAGCGGAATTATCACCATTTTTTACCAAATTTTTTCCCAAATTTTTTTTCCATTTTTTGTATTCACCCAAATGTATTGTAAATACGTGTTTTAGATGTAAAATAATGTGAACTTAACGTTAAATATATAAAAAGTATGATTAGTTTAATAGAAATGACTTACGACGATATTTAGCGGATTCATCACCTGTATTTCAAAATTTTTTTACGACCTTTTATATTCACCCAAATGTATTGTAAAGACGTGTTTTAGATGTAAAATAATGTGAACTTAACGATAAAAATTTAAAAAGTATGATTAGTTCAATACAAATGACTTTAAACGATATTTAGCGGAATTATCACCATTTTTTACCCAATTTTTTCCCAAATTTTTTTTCTATTTTTTGTATTCACCCAAATATATTGTAAATACGTGTTTTAGATGTAAAATAATGTGAACTTAACGATAAAAATATAAAAAGTATGATTAGTTCAATACAAATGACTTTAAACGATATTTAGCGGAATTATCACAATTTTTTACCAAATTTTTTCACAAATTTTTTTTCTATTTTTTGTATTCACCCAAATGTATTGTAAATACGTGTTTTAGATGTAAAATAATGTGAACTTAACGATAAAAATATAAAAAGTATGATTAGTTCAATACGAATGACTTTAAACGATATTTAGCGGAATTATTACCATTTTTTACCAAATTTTTTTTCTATTTTTTGTATTCACCCAAATATATTGTAAATACGTGTTTTAGATGTAAAATAATGTGAACTTAACGATAAAAATATAAAAAGTATGATTAGTTCAATACAAATGACTTTAAACGATATTTAGCGGAATTATCACCATTTTTTACCAAATTTTTTCCCCAATTTTTTTTCTATTTTTTGTATTCTCCCAAATGTATTGTCAATACGTGTTTTAGATGTAAAATAATGTGAACTTAACGATAAAAATATAAAAAGTATGATTAGTTCAATACAAATGACTTTAGACGATATTTAACGGAATTATTACCATTTTTTACCAAATTTTTTTTCTATTTTTTGTATTCACCCAAATGTATTGTAAACACGTGTTTTAGATGTAAAATAATGTGAACTTAACGTTAAAAATATAAAAAGTATGATTAGTTTAATAGAAATGACTTACGACGATATTTAGCGGATTCATCACCTGTATTTCAAAGTTTTTTTACGACCTTTTATATTCACCCAAATGTATTGTAAAGACGTGTTTTAGATGTAAAATAATGTGAACTTAACGATAAAAATATAAAAAGTATGATTAGTTCAATACAAATGACTTTAAACGATATTTAGCGGAATTATCACAATTTTTTACCAAATTTTTTCCCAAATTTTTTTTCTATTTTTTGTATTCACCCAAATGTATTGTAAATACGTGTTTTAGATGTAAAATAATGTGAACTTAACGATAAAAATATAAAAAGTATGATTAGTTCAATACAAATGACTTTAAACGATATTTAGCGGAATTATCACCATTTTTTACCAAATTTTTTTTCTATTTTTTGTATTCACCCAAATGTATTGTATACTAGTGTATTAGATGTAAAATAATGTGAACTTAACGTTAAAAATGTAAAAAGTATGATTAGTTTAATAGAAATGACTTAAGACGATATTTAGCGGATTCATCACCTGTATTTCAAAATTTTTTTACGACCTTTTATATTCACCCAAATGTATTGTTAAGACGTGTTTTAGATGTAAAATAATGTGAAATTAACGATAAAAATATAAAAAGTATGATTAGTTCAATACAAATGACTTTAAACGATATTTAGCGGAATTATCACCATTTTTTACCAAATTTTTTCCCAAATTTTTTTTCCATTTTTTGTATTCACCCAAATGTATTGTAAATACGTGTTTTAAATGTAAAATAATGTGAACTTAACGATAAAAATATAAAAAGTATGATTAGTTCAATACAAATGACTTTAAACGATATTTTGCGGAATTATCACCATTTTTTACCAAATTTTTTCCCAAATTTTTTTTCTATTTTTTGTATTCACCCAAATATATTGTAAATACGTGTTTTAGATGTAAAATAATGTGAACTTAATGATAAAAATATAAAAAGTATGATTAGTTCAATACAAATGACTTTAAACGATATTTAGCGGAATTATTACCATTTTTTACCAAATTTTTTTTCTATTTTTTGTATTCACCCAAATGTATTGTAAATACGTGTTTTAGATGTAAAATAATGTGAACTTAACGATAAAAATATAAAAAGTATGATTAGTTCAATACAAATGACTTTAAACGATATTTTGCGGAATTATCACCATTTTTTACCAAATTTTTTCCCAAATTTTTT
This sequence comes from Diuraphis noxia, assembly GCF_037042655.1. Classification (NCBI taxonomy): domain Eukaryota; kingdom Metazoa; phylum Arthropoda; class Insecta; order Hemiptera; family Aphididae; genus Diuraphis; species Diuraphis noxia. Next base: position 3,087,672 of record NW_028301718.1, read on the forward strand.
TTCTATTTTTTGTATTCACCCAAATGTATTGTAAACACGTGTTTTAGATGTAAAATAATGTGAACTTAACGTTAAAAATATAAAAAGTATGATTAGTTTAATAGAAATGACTTAAGACGATATTTAGCGGATTCATCACCTGTATTTCAAAATTTTTTTACGACCTTTTATATTCACCCAAATGTATTGTAAAGACGTGTTTTAGATGTAAAATAATGTGAACTTAACGATAAAAATATAAAAAGTATGATTAGTTCAATACAAATGACTTTAAACGATATTTAGCGGAATTATCACCATTTTTTACCCAATTTTTTCCCAAATTTTTTTTCTATTTTTTGTATTCACCCAAATGTATTGTAAACACGTGTTTTAGATGTAAAATAATGTGAACTAAACGTTAAAAATATAAAAAGTATGATTAGTTTAATAGAAATGACTTAAGACGATATTTAGCGGATTCATCACCTGTATTTCAAAATTTTTTTACGACCTTTTATATTCACCAAAATGTATTGTAAAGACGTGTTTTAGATGTAAAATAATGTGAAATTAACGATAAAAATATAAAAAGTATGATTAGTTCAATACAAATGACTTTAAACGATATTTAGCGGAATTATCACCATTTTTTACCAAATTTTTTCCCAAATTTTTTTTCCATTTTTTGTATTCACCCAAATGTATTGTAAATACGTGTTTTAGATGTAAAATAATGTGAACTTAACGTTAAAAATATAAAAAGTATGATTAGTTTAATAGAAATGACTTACGACGATATTTAGCGGATTCATCACCTGTATTTCAAAATTTTTTTACGACCTTTTATATTCACCCAAATGTATTGTAAAGACGTGTTTTAGATGTAAAATAATGTGAACTTAACGATAAAAATTTAAAAAGTATGATTAGTTCAATACAAATGACTTTAAACGATATTTAGCGGAATTATCACCATTTTTTACCCAATTTTTTCCCAAATTTTTTTTCTATTTTTTGTATTCACCCAAATATATTGTAAATACGTGTTTTAGATGTAAAATAATGTGAACTTAACGATAAAAATATAAAAAGTATGATTAGTTCAATACAAATGACTTTAAACGATATTTAGCGGAATTATCACAATTTTTTACCAAATTTTTTCACAAATTTTTTTTCTATTTTTTGTATTCACCCAAATGTATTGTAAATACGTGTTTTAGATGTAAAATAATGTGAACTTAACGATAAAAATATAAAAAGTATGATTAGTTCAATACGAATGACTTTAAACGATATTTAGCGGAATTATTACCATTTTTTACCAAATTTTTTTTCTATTTTTTGTATTCACCCAAATATATTGTAAATACGTGTTTTAGATGTAAAATAATGTGAACTTAACGATAAAAATATAAAAAGTATGATTAGTTCAATACAAATGACTTTAAACGATATTTAGCGGAATTATCACCATTTTTTACCAAATTTTTTCCCCAATTTTTTTTCTATTTTTTGTATTCTCCCAAATGTATTGTCAATACGTGTTTTAGATGTAAAATAATGTGAACTTAACGATAAAAATATAAAAAGTATGATTAGTTCAATACAAATGACTTTAGACGATATTTAACGGAATTATTACCATTTTTTACCAAATTTTTTTTCTATTTTTTGTATTCACCCAAATGTATTGTAAACACGTGTTTTAGATGTAAAATAATGTGAACTTAACGTTAAAAATATAAAAAGTATGATTAGTTTAATAGAAATGACTTACGACGATATTTAGCGGATTCATCACCTGTATTTCAAAGTTTTTTTACGACCTTTTATATTCACCCAAATGTATTGTAAAGACGTGTTTTAGATGTAAAATAATGTGAACTTAACGATAAAAATATAAAAAGTATGATTAGTTCAATACAAATGACTTTAAACGATATTTAGCGGAATTATCACAATTTTTTACCAAATTTTTTCCCAAATTTTTTTTCTATTTTTTGTATTCACCCAAATGTATTGTAAATACGTGTTTTAGATGTAAAATAATGTGAACTTAACGATAAAAATATAAAAAGTATGATTAGTTCAATACAAATGACTTTAAACGATATTTAGCGGAATTATCACCATTTTTTACCAAATTTTTTTTCTATTTTTTGTATTCACCCAAATGTATTGTATACTAGTGTATTAGATGTAAAATAATGTGAACTTAACGTTAAAAATGTAAAAAGTATGATTAGTTTAATAGAAATGACTTAAGACGATATTTAGCGGATTCATCACCTGTATTTCAAAATTTTTTTACGACCTTTTATATTCACCCAAATGTATTGTTAAGACGTGTTTTAGATGTAAAATAATGTGAAATTAACGATAAAAATATAAAAAGTATGATTAGTTCAATACAAATGACTTTAAACGATATTTAGCGGAATTATCACCATTTTTTACCAAATTTTTTCCCAAATTTTTTTTCCATTTTTTGTATTCACCCAAATGTATTGTAAATACGTGTTTTAAATGTAAAATAATGTGAACTTAACGATAAAAATATAAAAAGTATGATTAGTTCAATACAAATGACTTTAAACGATATTTTGCGGAATTATCACCATTTTTTACCAAATTTTTTCCCAAATTTTTTTTCTATTTTTTGTATTCACCCAAATATATTGTAAATACGTGTTTTAGATGTAAAATAATGTGAACTTAATGATAAAAATATAAAAAGTATGATTAGTTCAATACAAATGACTTTAAACGATATTTAGCGGAATTATTACCATTTTTTACCAAATTTTTTTTCTATTTTTTGTATTCACCCAAATGTATTGTAAATACGTGTTTTAGATGTAAAATAATGTGAACTTAACGATAAAAATATAAAAAGTATGATTAGTTCAATACAAATGACTTTAAACGATATTTTGCGGAATTATCACCATTTTTTACCAAATTTTTTCCCAAATTTTTTTTCTATTTTTTGTATTCACCCAAATGTATTGTAAACACGTGTTTTAGATGTAAAATAATGTGAACTTAACGTTAAAAATATAAAAAGTATGATTAGTTTAATAGAAATGACTTAAGACGATATTTAGCGGATTCATCACCTGTATTTCAAAATTTTTTTACGACCTTTTATATTCACCCAAATGTATTGTAAAGACGTTTTTTAGATGTAAAATAATGTGAACTTAACGATAAAAATATAAAAAGTATGATTAGTTCAATACAAATGACTTTAAACGATATTTAGCGGAATTATCACCATTTTTTACCAAATTTTTTCCCAAATTTTTTTTCTATTTTTTGTATTCACCCAAATGTATTGTAAATACGTGTTTTAGATGTAAAATAATGTGAACTTAACGATAAAAATATAAAAAGTATGATTAGTTCAATACAAATGACTTTAAACGATATTTTGCGGAATTATCACCATTTTTTACCAAATTTTTTTTCTATTTTTTGTATTCACCCAAATGTATTGTAAACACGTGTTTTAGATGTAAAATAATGTGAACTTAACGTTAAAAATATAAAAAGTATGATTAGTTTAATAGAAATGACTTAAGACGATATTTAGCGGATTCATCACCTGTATTTCAAAATTTTTTTACGACCTTTTATATTCACCCAAATGTATTGTAAAGACGTTTTTTAGATGTAAAATAATGTGAACTTAACGATAAAAATATAAAAAGTATGATTAGTTCAATACAAATGACTTTAAACGATATTTAGCGGAATTATCACCATTTTTTACCAAATTTTTTCCCAAATTTTTTTTCTATTTTTTGTATTCACCCAAATGTATTGTAAATACGTGTTTTAGATGTAAAATAATGTGAACTTAACGATAAAAATATAAAAAGTATGATTAGTTCAATACAAATGACTTTAAACGATATTTAGCGGAATTATCACCATTTTTTACCAAATTTTTTTTCTATTTTTTGTATTCACCCAAATGTATTGTAAACACGTGTTTTAGATGTAAAATAATGTGAACTTAACGTTAAAAATATAAAAAGTATGATTAGTTTAATAGAAATGACTTAAGACGATATTTAGCGGATTCATCACCTGTATTTCAAAATTTTTTTACGACCTTTTATATTCACCCAAATGTATTGTAAAGACGTGTTTTAGATGTAAAATTATGTGAACTTAACGATAAAAATATAAAAAGTATGATTAGTTCAATACAAATGACTTTAAACGATATTTAGCGGAATTATCACCATTTTTTACCCAATTTTTTTTCTATTTTTTGTATTCACCCAAATGTATTGTAAATACGTGTTTTAGATGTAAAATAATGTGAACTTAACGTTAAAAATATAAAAAGTATGATTAGTTTAATAGAAATGACTTAAGACGATATTTAGCGGATTCATCACCTGTATTTCAAAATTTTTTTACGACCTTTTATATTCACCCAAATGTATTGTAATGACGTGTTTTAGATGTAAAATAATGTGAACTTAACGATAAAAATATAAAAAGTATGATTAGTTCAATACAAATGACTTAAGACGATATTTAGCGGATTCATCACCTGTATTTCAAAATTTTTTTACGACCTTTTATATTCACCCAAATGTATTGTAAAGACGTGTTTTAGATGTAAAATAATGTGAACTTAACGATAAAAATATAAAAAGTATGATTAGTTCAATACAAATGACTTTAAACGATATTTAGCGGAATTATCACCATTTTTTACCAAATTTTTTCCCAAATTTTTTTTCTATTTTTTGTATTCACCCAAATGTATTGTAAATACGTGTTTTAGATGTAAAATAATGTGAACTTAACGATAAAAATATAAAAAGTATGATTAGTTCAATACAAATGACTTTAAACGATATTTAGCGGAATTATCACCATTTTTTACCAAATTTTTTTTCTATTTTTTGTATTCACCCAAATGTATTGTAAATACGTGTTTTAGATGTAAAATAATGTGAACTTAACGTTAAAAATATAAAAAGTATGATTAGTTTAATAGAAATGACTTACGACGATATTTAGCGGATTCATCACCTGTATTTCAAAATTTTTTTACGACCTTTTATATTCACCCAAATGTATTGTAAAGACGTGTTTTAGATGTAAAATAATGTGAACTTAACGATAAAAATTTAAAAAGTATGATTAGTTCAATACAAATGACTTTAAACGATATTTAGCGGAATTATCACCATTTTTTACCCAATTTTTTCCCAAATTTTTTTTCTATTTTTTGTATTCACCCAAATGTATTGTAAATACGTGTTTTAGATGTAAAATAATGTGAACTTAACGATAAAAATATAAAAAGTATGATTAGTTCAATACAAATGACTTTAAACGATATTTAGCGGAATTATCACCATTTTTTACCAAATTTTTTTTCTATTTTTTGTATTCACCCAAATGTATTGTAAACACGTGTTTTAGATGTAAAATAATGTGAACTTAACGTTAAAAATATAAAAAGTATGATTAGTTTAATAGAAATGACTTAAGACGATATTTAGCGGATTCATCACCTGTATTTCAAAATTTTTTTACGACCTTTTATATTCACCCAAATGTATTGTAAAGACGTGTTTTAGATGTAAAATTATGTGAACTTAACGATAAAAATATAAAAAGTATGATTAGTTCAATACAAATGACTTTAAACGATATTTAGCGGAATTATCACCATTTTTTACCCAATTTTTTTTCTATTTTTTGTATTCACCCAAATGTATTGTAAATACGTGTTTTAGATGTAAAATAATGTGAACTTAACGTTAAAAATATAAAAAGTATGATTAGTTTAATAGAAATGACTTAAGACGATATTTAGCGGATTCATCACCTGTATTTCAAAATTTTTTTACGACCTTTTATATTCACCCAAATGTATTGTAATGACGTGTTTTAGATGTAAAATAATGTGAACTTAACGATAAAAATATAAAAAGTATGATTAGTTCAATACAAATGACTTAAGACGATATTTAGCGGATTCATCACCTGTATTTCAAAATTTTTTTACGACCTTTTATATTCACCCAAATGTATTGTAAAGACGTGTTTTAGATGTAAAATAATGTGAACTTAACGATAAAAATATAAAAAGTATGATTAGTTCAATACAAATGACTTTAAACGATATTTAGCGGAATTATCACCATTTTTTACCAAATTTTTTCCCAAATTTTTTTTCTATTTTTTGTATTCACCCAAATGTATTGTAAATACGTGTTTTAGATGTAAAATAATGTGAACTTAACGATAAAAATATAAAAAGTATGATTAGTTCAATACAAATGACTTTAAACGATATTTAGCGGAATTATCACCATTTTTTACCAAATTTTTTTTCTATTTTTTGTATTCACCCAAATGTATTGTAAATACGTGTTTTAGATGTAAAATAATGTGAACTTAACGTTAAAAATATAAAAAGTATGATTAGTTTAATAGAAATGACTTACGACGATATTTAGCGGATTCATCACCTGTATTTCAAAATTTTTTTACGACCTTTTATATTCACCCAAATGTATTGTAAAGACGTGTTTTAGATGTAAAATAATGTGAACTTAACGATAAAAATTTAAAAAGTATGATTAGTTCAATACAAATGACTTTAAACGATATTTAGCGGAATTATCACCATTTTTTACCCAATTTTTTCCCAAATTTTTTTTCTATTTTTTGTATTCACCCATATATATTGTAAATACGTGTTTTAGATGTAAAATAATGTGAACTTAACGATAAAAATATAAAAAGTATGATTAGTTCAATACAAATGACTTTAAACGATATTTAGCGGAATTATCACAATTTTTTACCAAATTTTTTCACAAATTTTTTTTCTATTTTTTGTATTCACCCAAATGTATTGTAAATACGTGTTTTAGATGTAAAATAATGTGAACTTAACGATAAAAATATAAAAAGTATGATTAGTTCAATACGAATGACTTTAAACGATATTTAGCGGAATTATTACCATTTTTTACCAAATTTTTTTTCTATTTTTTGTATTCACCCAAATATATTGTAAATACGTGTTTTAGATGTAAAATAATGTGAACTTAACGATAAAAATATAAAATGTATGATTAGTTCAATACAAATGACTTTAAACGATATTTAGCGGAATTATCACCATTTTTTACCAAATTTTTTCCCCAATTTTTTTTCTATTTTTTGTATTCACCCAAATGTATTGTCAATACGTGTTTTAGATGTAAAATAATGTGAACTTAACGATAAAAATATAAAAAGTATGATTAGTTCAATACAAATGACTTTAGACGATATTTAACGGAATTATTACCATTTTTTACCAAATTTTTTTTCTATTTTTTGTATTCACCCAAATGTATTGTAAACACGTGTTTTAGATGTAAAATAATGTGAACTTAACGTTAAAAATATAAAAAGTATGATTAGTTTAATAGAAATGACTTACGACGATATTTAGCGGATTCATCACCTGTATTTCAAAGTTTTTTTACGACCTTTTATATTCACCCAAATGTATTGTAAAGACGTGTTTTAGATGTAAAATAATGTGAACTTAACGATAAAAATTTAAAAAGTATGATTAGTTCAATACAAATGACTTTAAACGATATTTAGCGGAATTATCACCATTTTTTACCCAATTTTTTCCCAAATTTTTTTTCTATTTTTTGTATTCACCCAAATATATTGTAAATACGTGTTTTAGATGTAAAATAATGTGAACTTAACGATAAAAATATAAAAAGTATGATTAGTTCAATACAAATGACTTTAAACGATATTTAGCGGAATTATCACAATTTTTTACCAAATTTTTTCACAAATTTTTTTTCTATTTTTTGTATTCACCCAAATGTATTGTAAATACGTGTTTTAGATGTAAAATAATGTGAACTTAACGATAAAAATATAAAAAGTATGATTAGTTCAATACGAATGACTTTAAACGATATTTAGCGGAATTATTACCATTTTTTACCAAATTTTTTTTCTATTTTTTGTATTCACCCAAATATATTGTAAATACGTGTTTTAGATGTAAAATAATGTGAACTTAACGATAAAAATATAAAATGTATGATTAGTTCAATACAAATGACTTTAAACGATATTTAGCGGAATTATCACCATTTTTTACCAAATTTTTTCCCCAATTTTTTTTCTATTTTTTGTATTCACCCAAATGTATTGTCAATACGTGTTTTAGATGTAAAATAATGTGAACTTAACGATAAAAATATAAAAAGTATGATTAGTTCAATACAAATGACTTTAGACGATATTTAACGGAATTATTACCATTTTTTACCAAATTTTTTTTCTATTTTTTGTATTCACCCAAATGTATTGTAAACACGTGTTTTAGATGTAAAATAATGTGAACTTAACGTTAAAAATATAAAAAGTATGATTAGTTTAATAGAAATGACTTACGACGATATTTAGCGGATTCATCACCTGTATTTCAAACTTTTTTTACGACCTTTTATATTCACCCAAATGTATTGTAAAGACGTGTTTTAGATGTAAAATAATGTGAACTTAACGATAAAAATATAAAAAGTATGATTAGTTCAATACAAATGACTTTAAACGATATTTAGCGGAATTATCACCATTTTTTACCAAATTTTTTCCCAAATTTTTTTTCCATTTTTTGTATTCACCCAAATGTATTGTAAATACGTGTTTTAAATGTAAAATAATGTGAACTTAACGATAAAAATATAAAAAGTATGATTAGTTCAATACAAATGACTTTAAACGATATTTTGCGGAATTATCACCATTTTTTACCAAATTTTTTCCCAAATTTTTTTTCTATTTTTTGTATTCACCCAAATATATTGTAAATACGTGTTTTAGATGTAAAATAATGTGAACTTAACGATAAAAATATAAAAAGTATGATTAGTTCAATACAAATGACTTTAAACGATATTTAGCGGAATTATTACCATTTTTTACCAAATTTTTTTTCTATTTTTTGTATTCACCCAAATGTATTGTAAATACGTGTTTTAGATGTAAAATAATGTGAACTTAACGATAAAAATATAAAAAGTATGATTAGTTCAATACAAATGACTTTAAACGATATTTTGCGGAATTATCACCATTTTTTACCAAATTTTTTCCCAAATTTTTTTTCTATTTTTTGTATTCACCCAAATGTATTGTAAACACGTGTTTTAGATGTAAAATAATGTGAACTTAACGTTAAAAATATAAAAAGTATGATTAGTTTAATAGAAATGACTTAAGACGATATTTAGCGGATTCATCACCTGTATTTCAAAATTTTTTTACGACCTTTTATATTCACCCAAATGTATTGTAAAGACGTGTTTTAGATGTAAAATAATGTGAACTTAACGATAAAAATATAAAAAGTATGATTAGTTCAATACAAATGACTTAAGACGATATTTAGCGGATTCATCACCTGTATTTCAAAATTTTTTTACGACCTTTTATATTCACCCAAATGTATTGTAAAGACGTGTTTTAGATGTAAAATAATGTGAACTTAACGATAAAAATATAAAATGTATGATTAGTTCAATACAAATGACTTTAAACGATATTTAGCGGAATTATCACCATTTTTTACCAAATTTTTTCCCCAATTTTTTTTCTATTTTTTGTATTCACCCAAATGTATTGTCAATACGTGTTTTAGATGTAAAATAATGTGAACTTAACGATAAAAATATAAAAAGTATGATTAGTTCAATACAAATGACTTTAGACGATATTTAACGGAATTATTACCATTTTTTACCAAATTTTTTTTCTATTTTTTGTATTCACCCAAATGTATTGTAAACACGTGTTTTAGATGTAAAATAATGTGAACTTAACGTTAAAAATATAAAAAGTATGATTAGTTTAATAGAAATGACTTACGACGATATTTAGCGGATTCATCACCTGTATTTCAAAGTTTTTTTACGACCTTTTATATTCACCCAAATGTATTGTAAAGACGTGTTTTAGATGTAAAATAATGTGAACTTAACGATAAAAATATAAAAAGTATGATTAGTTCAATACAAATGACTTTAAACGATATTTAGCGGAATTATCACAATTTTTTACCAAATTTTTTCCCAAATTTTTTTTCTATTTTTTGTATTCACCCAAATGTATTGTAAATACGTGTTTTAGATGTAAAATAATGTGAACTTAACGATAAAAATATAAAAAGTATGATTAGTTCAATACAAATGACTTTAAACGATATTTAGCGGAATTATCACCATTTTTTACCAAATTTTTTTTCTATTTTTTGTATTCACCCAAATGTATTGTAAACTAGTGTATTAGATGTAAAATAATGTGAACTTAACGTTAAAAATGTAAAAAGTATGATTAGTTTAATAGAAATGACTTAAGACGATATTTAGCGGATTCATCACCTGTATTTCAAAATTTTTTTACGACCTTTTATATTCACCCAAATGTATTGTAAAGACGTGTTTTAGATGTAAAATAATGTGAAATTAACGATAAAAATATAAAAAGTATGATTAGTTCAATACAAATGACTTTAAACGATATTTAGCGGAATTATCACCATTTTTTACCAAATTTTTTCCCAAATTTTTTTTCCATTTTTTGTATTCACCCAAATGTATTGTAAATACGTGTTTTAAATGTAAAATAATGTGAACTTAACGATAAAAATATAAAAAGTATGATTAGTTCAATACAAATGACTTTAAACGATATTTTGCGGAATTATCACCATTTTTTACCAAATTTTTTCCCAAATTTTTTTTCTATTTTTTGTATTCACCCAAATATATTGTAAATACGTGTTTTAGATGTAAAATAATGTGAACTTAACGATAAAAATATAAAAAGTATGATTAGTTCAATACAAATGACTTTAAACGATATTTAGCGGAATTATTACCATTTTTTACCAAATTTTTTTTCTATTTTTTGTATTCACCCAAATGTATTGTAAATACGTATTTTAGATGTAAAATAATGTGAACTTAACGATAAAAATATAAAAAGTATGATTAGTTCAATACAAATGACTTTAAACGATATTTTGCGGAATTATCACCATTTTTTACCAAATTTTTTCCCAAATTTTTTTTCTATTTTTTGTATTCACCCAAATGTATTGTAAACACGTGTTTTAGATGTAAAATAATGTGAACTTAACGTTAAAAATATAAAAAGTATGATTAGTTTAATAGAAATGACTTAAGACGATATTTAGCGGATTCATCACCTGTATTTCAAAATTTTTTTACGACCTTTTATATTCACCCAAATGTATTGTAAAGACGTTTTTTAGATGTAAAATAATGTGAACTTAACGATAAAAATATAAAAAGTATGATTAGTTCAATACAAATGACTTTAAACGATATTTAGCGGAATTATCACCATTTTTTACCAAATTTTTTCCCAAATTTTTTTTCTATTTTTTGTATTCACCCAAATGTATTGTAAATACGTGTTTTAGATGTAAAATAATGTGAACTTAACGATAAAAATATAAAAAGTATGATTAGTTCAATACAAATGACTTTAAACGATATTTAGCGGAATTATCACCATTTTTTACCAAATTTTTTTTCTATTTTTTGTATTCACCCAAATGTATTGTAAACACGTGTTTTAGATGTAAAATAATGTGAACTTAACGTTAAAAATATAAAAAGTATGATTAGTTTAATAGAAATGACTTAAGACGATATTTAGCGGATTCATCACCTGTATTTCAAAATTTTTTTACGACCTTTTATATTCACCCAAATGTATTGTAAAGACGTGTTTTAGATGTAAAATTATGTGAACTTAACGATAAAAATATAAAAAGTATGATTAGTTCAATACAAATGACTTTAAACGATATTTAGCGGAATTATCACCATTTTTTACCCAATTTTTTCCCAAATTTTTTTTCTATTTTTTGTATTCACCCAAATGTATTGTAAATACGTGTTTTAAATGTAAAATAATGTGAACTTAACGATAAAAATATAAAAAGTATGATTAGTTCAATACAAATGACTTTAAACGATATTTTGCGGAATTATCACCATTTTTTACCAAATTTTTTCCCAAATTTTTTTTCTATTTTTTGTATTCACCCAAATATATTGTAAATACGTGTTTTAGATGTAAAATAATGTGAACTTAACGATAAAAATATAAAAAGTATGATTAGTTCGATACAAATGACTTTAAACGATATTTAGCGGAATTATTACCATTTTTTACCAAATTTTTTTTCTATTTTTTGTATTCACCCAAATGTATTGTAAATACGTGTTTTAGATGTAAAATAATGTGAACTTAACGATAAAAATATAAAAAGTATGATTAGTTCAATACAAATGACTTTAAACGATATTTTGCGGAATTATCACCATTTTTTACCAAATTTTTTCCCAAATTTTTTTTCTATTTTTTGTATTCACCCAAATGTATTGTAAACACGTGTTTTAGATGTAAAATAATGTGAACTTAACGTTAAAAATATAAAAAGTATGATTAGTTTAATAGAAATGACTTAAGACGATATTTAGCGGATTCATCACCTGTATTTCAAAATTTTTTTACGACCTTTTATATTCACCCAAATGTATTGTAAAGACGTTTTTTAGATGTAGAATAATGTGAACTTAACGATAAAAATATAAAAAGTATGATTAGTTCAATACAAATGACTTTAAACGATATTTAGCGGAATTATCACCATTTTTTACCAAATTTTTTCCCAAATTTTTTTTCTATTTTTTGTATTCACCCAAATGTATTGTAAATACGTGTTTTAGATGTAAAATAATGTGAACTTAACGATAAAAATATAAAAAGTATGATTAGTTCAATACAAATGACTTTAGACGATATTTAACGGAATTATTACCATTTTTTACCAAATTTTTTTTCTATTTTTTGTATTCACCCAAATGTATTGTAAACTAGTGTATTAGATGTAAAATAATGTGAACTTAACGTTAAAAATGTAAAAAGTATGATTAGTTTAATAGAAATGACTTAAGACGATATTTAGCGGATTCATCACCTGTATTTCAAAATTTTTTTACGACCTTTTATATTCACCCAAATGTATTGTAAAGACGTGTTATAGATGTAAAATAATGTGAAATTAACGATAAAAATATAAAAAGTATGATTAGTTCAATACAAATGACTTTAAACGATATTTAGCGGAATTATCACCATTTTTTACCAAATTTTTTCCCAAATTTTTTTTCCATTTTTTGTATTCACCCAAATGTATTGTAAATACGTGTTTTAAATGTAAAATAATGTGAACTTAACGATAAAAATATAAAAAGTATGATTAGTTCAATACAAATGACTTTAAATGATATTTTGCGGAATTATCACCATTTTTTACCAAATTTTTTCCCAAATTTTTTTTCTATTTTTTGTATTCACCCAAATATATTGTAAATACGTGTTTTAGATGTAAAATAATGTGAACTTAACGATAAAAATATAAAAAGTATGATTAGTTCAATACAAATGACTTTAAACGATATTTAGCGGAATTATTACCATTTTTTACCAAATTTTTTTTCTATTTTTTGTATTCACCCAAATGTATTGTAAATACGTGTTTTAGATGTAAAATAATGTGAACTTAACGATAAAAATATAAAAAGTATGATTAGTTCAATACAAATGACTTTAAACGATATTTTGCGGAATTATCACCATTTTTTACCAAATTTTTTTTCTATTTTTTGTATTCACCCAAATGTATTGTAAATACGTGTTTTAGATGTAAAATAATGTGAACTTAACGATAAAAATATAAAAAGTATGATTAGTTCAATACAAATGACTTTAAACGATATTTTGCGGAATTATCACCATTTTTTACCAAATTTTTTCCCAAATTTTTTTTCTATTTTTTGTATTCACCCAAATGTATTGTAAACACGTGTTTTAGATGTAAAATAATGTGAACTTAACGTTAAAAATATAAAAAGTATGATTAGTTTAATAGAAATGACTTAAGACGATATTTAGCGGATTCATCACCTGTATTTCAAAATTTTTTTACGACCTTTTATATTCACCCAAATGTATTGTAAAGACGTTTTTTAGATGTAAAATAATGTGAACTTAACGATAAAAATATAAAAAGTATGATTAGTTCAATACAAATGACTTTAAACGATATTTAGCGGAATTATCACCATTTTTTACCAAATTTTTTCCCAAATTTTTTTTCTATTTTTTGTATTCACCCAAATGTATTGTAAATACGTGTTTTAGATGTAAAATAATGTGAACTTAACGATAAAAATATAAAAAGTATGATTAGTTCAATACAAATGACTTTAAACGATATTTAGCGGAATTATCACCATTTTTTACCAAATTTTTTTTCTATTTTTTGTATTCACCCAAATGTATTGTAAACACGTGTTTTAGATGTAAAATAATGTGAACTTAACGTTAAAAATATAAAAAGTATGATTAGTTTAATAGAAATGACTTAAGACGATATTTAGCGGATTCATCACCTGTATTTCAAAATTTTTTTACGACCTTTTATATTCACCCAAATGTATTGTAAAGACGTTTTTTAGATGTAAAATAATGTGAACTTAACGATAAAAATATAAAAAGTATGATTAGTTCAATACAAATGACTTTAAACGATATTTAGCGGAATTATCACCATTTTTTACCAAATTTTTTCCCAAATTTTTTTTCTATTTTTTGTATTCACCCAAATGTATTGTAAATACGTGTTTTAGATGTAAAATAATGTGAACTTAACGATAAAAATATAAAAAGTATGATTAGTTCAATACAAATGACTTTAAACGATATTTTGCGGAATTATCACCATTTTTTACCAAATTTTTTTTCTATTTTTTGTATTCACCCAAATGTATTGTAAACACGTGTTTTAGATGTAAAATAATGTGAACTTAACGTTAAAAATATAAAAAGTATGATTAGTTTAATAGAAATGACTTAAGACGATATTTAGCGGATTCATCACCTGTATTTCAAAATTTTTTTACGACCTTTTATATTCACCCAAATGTATTGTAAAGACGTTTTTTAGATGTAAAATAATGTGAACTTAACGATAAAAATATAAAAAGTATGATTAGTTCAATACAAATGACTTTAAACGATATTTAGCGGAATTATCACCATTTTTTACCAAATTTTTTCCCAAATTTTTTTTCTATTTTTTGTATTCACCCAAATGTATTGTAAATACGTGTTTTAGATGTAAAATAATGTGAACTTAACGATAAAAATATAAAAAGTATGATTAGTTCAATACAAATGACTTTAAACGATATTTAGCGGAATTATCACCATTTTTTACCAAATTTTTTTTCTATTTTTTGTATTCACCCAAATGTATTGTAAACACGTGTTTTAGATGTAAAATAATGTGAACTTAACGTTAAAAATATAAAAAGTATGATTAGTTTAATAGAAATGACTTAAGACGATATTTAGCGGATTCATCACCTGTATTTCAAAATTTTTTTACGACCTTTTATATTCACCCAAATGTATTGTAAAGACGTGTTTTAGATGTAAAATTATGTGAACTTAACGATAAAAATATAAAAAGTATGATTAGTTCAATACAAATGACTTTAAACGATATTTAGCGGAATTATCACCATTTTTTACCCAATTTTTTTTCTATTTTTTGTATTCACCCAAATGTATTGTAAATACGTGTTTTAGATGTAAAATAATGTGAACTTAACGTTAAAAATATAAAAAGTATGATTAGTTTAATAGAAATGACTTAAGACGATATTTAGCGGATTCATCACCTGTATTTCAAAATTTTTTTACGACCTTTTATATTCACCCAAATGTATTGTAATGACGTGTTTTAGATGTAAAATAATGTGAACTTAACGATAAAAATATAAAAAGTATGATTAGTTCAATACAAATGACTTAAGACGATATTTAGCGGATTCATCACCTGTATTTCAAAATTTTTTTACGACCTTTTATATTCACCCAAATGTATTGTAAAGACGTGTTTTAGATGTAAAATAATGTGAACTTAACGATAAAAATATAAAAAGTATGATTAGTTCAATACAAATGACTTTAAACGATATTTAGCGGAATTATCACCATTTTTTACCAAATTTTTTCCCAAATTTTTTTTCTATTTTTTGTATTCACCCAAATGTATTGTAAATACGTGTTTTAGATGTAAAATAATGTGAACTTAACGATAAAAATATAAAAAGTATGATTAGTTCAATACAAATGACTTTAAACGATATTTAGCGGAATTATCACCATTTTTTACCAAATTTTTTTTCTATTTTTTGTATTCACCCAAATGTATTGTAAATACGTGTTTTAGATGTAAAATAATGTGAACTTAACGTTAAAAATATAAAAAGTATGATTAGTTTAATAGAAATGACTTACGACGATATTTAGCGGATTCATCACCTGTATTTCAAAATTTTTTTACGACCTTTTATATTCACCCAAATGTATTGTAAAGACGTGTTTTAGATGTAAAATAATGTGAACTTAACGATAAAAATTTAAAAAGTATGATTAGTTCAATACAAATGACTTTAAACGATATTTAGCGGAATTATCACCATTTTTTACCCAATTTTTTCCCAAATTTTTTTTCTATTTTTTGTATTCACCCATATATATTGTAAATACGTGTTTTAGATGTAAAATAATGTGAACTTAACGATAAAAATATAAAAAGTATGATTAGTTCAATACAAATGACTTTAAACGATATTTAGCGGAATTATCACAATTTTTTACCAAATTTTTTCACAAATTTTTTTTCTATTTTTTGTATTCACCCAAATGTATTGTAAATACGTGTTTTAGATGTAAAATAATGTGAACTTAACGATAAAAATATAAAAAGTATGATTAGTTCAATACGAATGACTTTAAACGATATTTAGCGGAATTATTACCATTTTTTACCAAATTTTTTTTCTATTTTTTGTATTCACCCAAATATATTGTAAATACGTGTTTTAGATGTAAAATAATGTGAACTTAACGATAAAAATATAAAATGTATGATTAGTTCAATACAAATGACTTTAAACGATATTTAGCGGAATTATCACCATTTTTTACCAAATTTTTTCCCCAATTTTTTTTCTATTTTTTGTATTCACCCAAATGTATTGTCAATACGTGTTTTAGATGTAAAATAATGTGAACTTAACGATAAAAATATAAAAAGTATGATTAGTTCAATACAAATGACTTTAGACGATATTTAACGGAATTATTACCATTTTTTACCAAATTTTTTTTCTATTTTTTGTATTCACCCAAATGTATTGTAAACACGTGTTTTAGATGTAAAATAATGTGAACTTAACGTTAAAAATATAAAAAGTATGATTAGTTTAATAGAAATGACTTACGACGATATTTAGCGGATTCATCACCTGTATTTCAAAGTTTTTTTACGACCTTTTATATTCACCCAAATGTATTGTAAAGACGTGTTTTAGATGTAAAATAATGTGAACTTAACGATAAAAATTTAAAAAGTATGATTAGTTCAATACAAATGACTTTAAACGATATTTAGCGGAATTATCACCATTTTTTACCCAATTTTTTCCCAAATTTTTTTTCTATTTTTTGTATTCACCCAAATATATTGTAAATACGTGTTTTAGATGTAAAATAATGTGAACTTAACGATAAAAATATAAAAAGTATGATTAGTTCAATACAAATGACTTTAAACGATATTTAGCGGAATTATCACAATTTTTTACCAAATTTTTTCACAAATTTTTTTTCTATTTTTTGTATTCACCCAAATGTATTGTAAATACGTGTTTTAGATGTAAAATAATGTGAACTTAACGATAAAAATATAAAAAGTATGATTAGTTCAATACGAATGACTTTAAACGATATTTAGCGGAATTATTACCATTTTTTACCAAATTTTTTTTCTATTTTTTGTATTCACCCAAATATATTGTAAATACGTGTTTTAGATGTAAAATAATGTGAACTTAACGATAAAAATATAAAATGTATGATTAGTTCAATACAAATGACTTTAAACGATATTTAGCGGAATTATCACCATTTTTTACCAAATTTTTTCCCCAATTTTTTTTCTATTTTTTGTATTCACCCAAATGTATTGTCAATACGTGTTTTAGATGTAAAATAATGTGAACTTAACGATAAAAATATAAAAAGTATGATTAGTTCAATACAAATGACTTTAGACGATATTTAACGGAATTATTACCATTTTTTACCAAATTTTTTTTCTATTTTTTGTATTCACCCAAATGTATTGTAAACACGTGTTTTAGATGTAAAATAATGTGAACTTAACGTTAAAAATATAAAAAGTATGATTAGTTTAATAGAAATGACTTACGACGATATTTAGCGGATTCATCACCTGTATTTCAAACTTTTTTTACGACCTTTTATATTCACCCAAATGTATTGTAAAGACGTGTTTTAGATGTAAAATAATGTGAACTTAACGATAAAAATATAAAAAGTATGATTAGTTCAATACAAATGACTTTAAACGATATTTAGCGGAATTATCACCATTTTTTACCAAATTTTTTCCCAAATTTTTTTTCCATTTTTTGTATTCACCCAAATGTATTGTAAATACGTGTTTTAAATGTAAAATAATGTGAACTTAACGATAAAAATATAAAAAGTATGATTAGTTCAATACAAATGACTTTAAACGATATTTTGCGGAATTATCACCATTTTTTACCAAATTTTTTCCCAAATTTTTTTTCTATTTTTTGTATTCACCCAAATATATTGTAAATACGTGTTTTAGATGTAAAATAATGTGAACTTAACGATAAAAATATAAAAAGTATGATTAGTTCAATACAAATGACTTTAAACGATATTTAGCGGAATTATTACCATTTTTTACCAAATTTTTTTTCTATTTTTTGTATTCACCCAAATGTATTGTAAATACGTGTTTTAGATGTAAAATAATGTGAACTTAACGATAAAAATATAAAAAGTATGATTAGTTCAATACAAATGACTTTAAACGATATTTTGCGGAATTATCACCATTTTTTACCAAATTTTTTCCCAAATTTTTTTTCTATTTTTTGTATTCACCCAAATGTATTGTAAACACGTGTTTTAGATGTAAAATAATGTGAACTTAACGTTAAAAATATAAAAAGTATGATTAGTTTAATAGAAATGACTTAAGACGATATTTAGCGGATTCATCACCTGTATTTCAAAATTTTTTTACGACCTTTTATATTCACCCAAATGTATTGTAAAGACGTGTTTTAGATGTAAAATAATGTGAACTTAACGATAAAAATATAAAAAGTATGATTAGTTCAATACAAATGACTTAAGACGATATTTAGCGGATTCATCACCTGTATTTCAAAATTTTTTTACGACCTTTTATATTCACCCAAATGTATTGTAAAGACGTGTTTTAGATGTAAAATAATGTGAACTTAACGATAAAAATATAAAATGTATGATTAGTTCAATACAAATGACTTTAAACGATATTTAGCGGAATTATCACCATTTTTTACCAAATTTTTTCCCCAATTTTTTTTCTATTTTTTGTATTCACCCAAATGTATTGTCAATACGTGTTTTAGATGTAAAATAATGTGAACTTAACGATAAAAATATAAAAAGTATGATTAGTTCAATACAAATGACTTTAGACGATATTTAACGGAATTATTACCATTTTTTACCAAATTTTTTTTCTATTTTTTGTATTCACCCAAATGTATTGTAAACACGTGTTTTAGATGTAAAATAATGTGAACTTAACGTTAAAAATATAAAAAGTATGATTAGTTTAATAGAAATGACTTACGACGATATTTAGCGGATTCATCACCTGTATTTCAAAGTTTTTTTACGACCTTTTATATTCACCCAAATGTATTGTAAAGACGTGTTTTAGATGTAAAATAATGTGAACTTAACGATAAAAATATAAAAAGTATGATTAGTTCAATACAAATGACTTTAAACGATATTTAGCGGAATTATCACAATTTTTTACCAAATTTTTTCCCAAATTTTTTTTCTATTTTTTGTATTCACCCAAATGTATTGTAAATACGTGTTTTAGATGTAAAATAATGTTAACTTAACGATAAAAATATAAAAAGTATGATTAGTTCAATACAAATGACTTTAAACGATATTTAGCGGAATTATCACCATTTTTTACCAAATTTTTTTTCTATTTTTTGTATTCACCCAAATGTATTGTAAACTAGTGTATTAGATGTAAAATAATGTGAACTTAACGTTAAAAATGTAAAAAGTATGATTAGTTTAATAGAAATGACTTAAGACGATATTTAGCGGATTCATCACCTGTATTTCAAAATTTTTTTACGACCTTTTATATTCACCCAAATGTATTGTAAAGACGTGTTTTAGATGTAAAATAATGTGAAATTAACGATAAAAATATAAAAAGTATGATTAGTTCAATACAAATGACTTTAAACGATATTTAGCGGAATTATCACCATTTTTTACCAAATTTTTTCCCAAATTTTTTTTCCATTTTTTGTATTCACCCAAATGTATTGTAAATACGTGTTTTAAATGTAAAATAATGTGAACTTAACGATAAAAATATAAAAAGTATGATTAGTTCAATACAAATGACTTTAAACGATATTTTGCGGAATTATCACCATTTTTTACCAAATTTTTTCCCAAATTTTTTTTCTATTTTTTGTATTCACCCAAATATATTGTAAATACGTGTTTTAGATGTAAAATAATGTGAACTTAA
Organism: Diuraphis noxia; assembly: GCF_037042655.1. Lineage (NCBI taxonomy): Eukaryota > Metazoa > Arthropoda > Insecta > Hemiptera > Aphididae > Diuraphis > Diuraphis noxia. The sequence continues at coordinate 3,108,532 of NW_028301718.1, forward strand.
CGATAAAAATATAAAAAGTATGATTAGTTCAATACAAATGACTTTAAACGATATTTAGCGGAATTATTACCATTTTTTACCAAATTTTTTTTCTATTTTTTGTATTCACCCAAATGTATTGTAAATACGTATTTTAGATGTAAAATAATGTGAACTTAACGATAAAAATATAAAAAGTATGATTAGTTCAATACAAATGACTTTAAACGATATTTTGCGGAATTATCACCATTTTTTACCAAATTTTTTCCCAAATTTTTTTTCTATTTTTTGTATTCACCCAAATGTATTGTAAACACGTGTTTTAGATGTAAAATAATGTGAACTTAACGTTAAAAATATAAAAAGTATGATTAGTTTAATAGAAATGACTTAAGACGATATTTAGCGGATTCATCACCTGTATTTCAAAATTTTTTTACGACCTTTTATATTCACCCAAATGTATTGTAAAGACGTTTTTTAGATGTAAAATAATGTGAACTTAACGATAAAAATATAAAAAGTATGATTAGTTCAATACAAATGACTTTAAACGATATTTAGCGGAATTATCACCATTTTTTACCAAATTTTTTCCCAAATTTTTTTTCTATTTTTTGTATTCACCCAAATGTATTGTAAATACGTGTTTTAGATGTAAAATAATGTGAACTTAACGATAAAAATATAAAAAGTATGATTAGTTCAATACAAATGACTTTAAACGATATTTAGCGGAATTATCACCATTTTTTACCAAATTTTTTTTCTATTTTTTGTATTCACCCAAATGTATTGTAAACACGTGTTTTAGATGTAAAATAATGTGAACTTAACGTTAAAAATATAAAAAGTATGATTAGTTTAATAGAAATGACTTAAGACGATATTTAGCGGATTCATCACCTGTATTTCAAAATTTTTTTACGACCTTTTATATTCACCCAAATGTATTGTAAAGACGTGTTTTAGATGTAAAATTATGTGAACTTAACGATAAAAATATAAAAAGTATGATTAGTTCAATACAAATGACTTTAAACGATATTTAGCGGAATTATCACCATTTTTTACCCAATTTTTTCCCAAATTTTTTTTCTATTTTTTGTATTCACCCAAATGTATTGTAAATACGTGTTTTAAATGTAAAATAATGTGAACTTAACGATAAAAATATAAAAAGTATGATTAGTTCAATACAAATGACTTTAAACGATATTTTGCGGAATTATCACCATTTTTTACCAAATTTTTTCCCAAATTTTTTTTCTATTTTTTGTATTCACCCAAATATATTGTAAATACGTGTTTTAGATGTAAAATAATGTGAACTTAACGATAAAAATATAAAAAGTATGATTAGTTCGATACAAATGACTTTAAACGATATTTAGCGGAATTATTACCATTTTTTACCAAATTTTTTTTCTATTTTTTGTATTCACCCAAATGTATTGTAAATACGTGTTTTAGATGTAAAATAATGTGAACTTAACGATAAAAATATAAAAAGTATGATTAGTTCAATACAAATGACTTTAAACGATATTTTGCGGAATTATCACCATTTTTTACCAAATTTTTTCCCAAATTTTTTTTCTATTTTTTGTATTCACCCAAATGTATTGTAAACACGTGTTTTAGATGTAAAATAATGTGAACTTAACGTTAAAAATATAAAAAGTATGATTAGTTTAATAGAAATGACTTAAGACGATATTTAGCGGATTCATCACCTGTATTTCAAAATTTTTTTACGACCTTTTATATTCACCCAAATGTATTGTAAAGACGTTTTTTAGATGTAGAATAATGTGAACTTAACGATAAAAATATAAAAAGTATGATTAGTTCAATACAAATGACTTTAAACGATATTTAGCGGAATTATCACCATTTTTTACCAAATTTTTTCCCAAATTTTTTTTCTATTTTTTGTATTCACCCAAATGTATTGTAAATACGTGTTTTAGATGTAAAATAATGTGAACTTAACGATAAAAATATAAAAAGTATGATTAGTTCAATACAAATGACTTTAGACGATATTTAACGGAATTATTACCATTTTTTACCAAATTTTTTTTCTATTTTTTGTATTCACCCAAATGTATTGTAAACTAGTGTATTAGATGTAAAATAATGTGAACTTAACGTTAAAAATGTAAAAAGTATGATTAGTTTAATAGAAATGACTTAAGACGATATTTAGCGGATTCATCACCTGTATTTCAAAATTTTTTTACGACCTTTTATATTCACCCAAATGTATTGTAAAGACGTGTTTTAGATGTAAAATAATGTGAAATTAACGATAAAAATATAAAAAGTATGATTAGTTCAATACAAATGACTTTAAACGATATTTAGCGGAATTATCACCATTTTTTACCAAATTTTTTCCCAAATTTTTTTTCCATTTTTTGTATTCACCCAAATGTATTGTAAATACGTGTTTTAAATGTAAAATAATGTGAACTTAACGATAAAAATATAAAAAGTATGATTAGTTCAATACAAATGACTTTAAATGATATTTTGCGGAATTATCACCATTTTTTACCAAATTTTTTCCCAAATTTTTTTTCTATTTTTTGTATTCACCCAAATATATTGTAAATACGTGTTTTAGATGTAAAATAATGTGAACTTAACGATAAAAATATAAAAAGTATGATTAGTTCAATACAAATGACTTTAAACGATATTTAGCGGAATTATTACCATTTTTTACCAAATTTTTTTTCTATTTTTTGTATTCACCCAAATGTATTGTAAATACGTGTTTTAGATGTAAAATAATGTGAACTTAACGATAAAAATATAAAAAGTATGATTAGTTCAATACAAATGACTTTAAACGATATTTTGCGGAATTATCACCATTTTTTACCAAATTTTTTCCCAAATTTTTTTTCTATTTTTTGTATTCACCCAAATGTATTGTAAACACGTGTTTTAGATGTAAAATAATGTGAACTTAACGTTAAAAATATAAAAAGTATGATTAGTTTAATAGAAATTACTTAAGACGATATTTAGCGGATTCATCACCTGTATTTCAAAATTTTTTTACGACCTTTTATATTCACCCAAATGTATTGTAAAGACGTTTTTTAGATGTAAAATAATGTGAACTTAACGATAAAAATATAAAAAGTATGATTAGTTCAATACAAATGACTTTAAACGATATTTAGCGGAATTATCACCATTTTTTACCAAATTTTTTCCCAAATTTTTTTTCTATTTTTTGTATTCACCCAAATGTATTGTAAATACGTGTTTTAGATGTAAAATAATGTGAACTTAACGATAAAAATATAAAAAGTATGATTAGTTCAATACAAATGACTTTAAACGATATTTAGCGGAATTATCACCATTTTTTACCAAATTTTTTTTCTATTTTTTGTATTCACCCAAATGTATTGTAAACACGTGTTTTAGATGTAAAATAATGTGAACTTAACGTTAAAAATATAAAAAGTATGATTAGTTTAATAGAAATGACTTAAGACGATATTTAGCGGATTCATCACCTGTATTTCAAAATTTTTTTACGACCTTTTATATTCACCCAAATGTATTGTAAAGACGTGTTTTAGATGTAAAATTATGTGAACTTAACGATAAAAATATAAAAAGTATGATTAGTTCAATACAAATGACTTTAAACGATATTTAGCGGAATTATCACCATTTTTTACCCAATTTTTTCCCAAATTTTTTTTCTATTTTTTGTATTCACCCAAATGTATTGTAAATACGTGTTTTAAATGTAAAATAATGTGAACTTAACGATAAAAATATAAAAAGTATGATTAGTTCAATACAAATGACTTTAAACGATATTTTGCGGAATTATCACCATTTTTTACCAAATTTTTTCCCAAATTTTTTTTCTATTTTTTGTATTCACCCAAATATATTGTAAATACGTGTTTTAGATGTAAAATAATGTGAACTTAACGATAAAAATATAAAAAGTATGATTAGTTCGATACAAATGACTTTAAACGATATTTAGCGGAATTATTACCATTTTTTACCAAATTTTTTTTCTATTTTTTGTATTCACCCAAATGTATTGTAAATACGTGTTTTAGATGTAAAATAATGTGAACTTAACGATAAAAATATAAAAAGTATGATTAGTTCAATACAAATGACTTTAAACGATATTTTGCGGAATTATCACCATTTTTTACCAAATTTTTTCCCAAATTTTTTTTCTATTTTTTGTATTCACCCAAATGTATTGTAAACACGTGTTTTAGATGTAAAATAATGTGAACTTAACGTTAAAAATATAAAAAGTATGATTAGTTTAATAGAAATGACTTAAGACGATATTTAGCGGATTCATCACCTGTATTTCAAAATTTTTTTACGACCTTTTATATTCAACCAAATGTATTGTAAAGACGTTTTTTAGATGTAGAATAATGTGAACTTAACGATAAAAATATAAAAAGTATGATTAGTTCAATACAAATGACTTTAAACGATATTTAGCGGAATTATCACCATTTTTTACCAAATTTTTTTCTATTTTTTGTATTCACCCAAATGTATTGTAAAGACGTGTTTTAGATGTAAAATAATGTGAAATTAACGATAAAAATATAAAAAGTATGATTAGTTCAATACAAATGACTTTAAACGATATTTAGCGGAATTATCACCATTTTTTACCAAATTTTTTCCCAAATTTTTTTTCCATTTTTTGTATTCACCCAAATGTATTGTAAATACGTGTTTTAAATGTAAAATAATGTGAACTTAACGATAAAAATATAAAAAGTGTGATTAGTTCAATACAAATGACTTTAAATGATATTTTGCGGAATTATCACCATTTTTTACCAAATTTTTTCCCAAATTTTTTTTCTATTTTTTGTATTCACCCAAATATATTGTAAATACGTGTTTTAGATGTAAAATAATGTGAACTTAACGATAAAAATATAAAAAGTATGATTAGTTCAATACAAATGACTTTAAACGATATTTAGCGGAATTATTACCATTTTTTACCAAATTTTTTTTCTATTTTTTGTATTCACCCAAATGTATTGTAAATACGTGTTTTAGATGTAAAATAATGTGAACTTAACGATAAAAATATAAAAAGTATGATTAGTTCAATACAAATGACTTTAAACGATATTTTGCGGAATTATCACCATTTTTTACCAAATTTTTTCCCAAATTTTTTTTCTATTTTTTGTATTCACCCAAATGTATTGTAAACACGTGTTTTAGATGTAAAATAATGTGAACTTAACGTTAAAAATATAAAAAGTATGATTAGTTTAATAGAAATGACTTAAGACGATATTTAGCGGATTCATCACCTGTATTTCAAAATTTTTTTACGACCTTTTATATTCACCCAAATGTATTGTAAAGACGTTTTTTAGATGTAGAATAATGTGAACTTAACGATAAAAATATAAAAAGTATGATTAGTTCAATACAAATGACTTTAAACGATATTTAGCGGAATTATCACCATTTTTTACCAAATTTTTTCCCAAATTTTTTTTCTATTTTTTGTATTCACCCAAATGTATTGTAAATACGTGTTTTAGATGTAAAATAATGTGAACTTAACGATAAAAATATAAAAAGTATGATTAGTTCAATACAAATGACTTTAGACGATATTTAACGGAATTATTACCATTTTTTACCAAATTTTTTTTCTATTTTTTGTATTCACCCAAATGTATTGTAAACTAGTGTATTAGATGTAAAATAATGTGAACTTAACGTTAAAAATGTAAAAAGTATGATTAGTTTAATAGAAATGACTTAAGACGATATTTAGCGGATTCATCACCTGTATTTCAAAATTTTTTTACGACCTTTTATATTCACCCAAATGTATTGTAAAGACGTGTTTTAGATGTAAAATAATGTGAAATTAACGATAAAAATATAAAAAGTATGATTAGTTCAATACAAATGACTTTAAACGATATTTAGCGGAATTATCACCATTTTTTACCAAATTTTTTCCCAAATTTTTTTTCCATTTTTTGTATTCACCCAAATGTATTGTAAATACGTGTTTTAAATGTAAAATAATGTGAACTTAACGATAAAAATATAAAAAGTATGATTAGTTCAATACAAATGACTTTAAATGATATTTTGCGGAATTATCACCATTTTTTACCAAATTTTTTCCCAAATTTTTTTTCTATTTTTTGTATTCACCCAAATATATTGTAAATACGTGTTTTAGATGTAAAATAATGTGAACTTAACGATAAAAATATAAAAAGTATGATTAGTTCAATACAAATGACTTTAAACGATATTTAGCGGAATTATTACCATTTTTTACCAAATTTTTTTTCTATTTTTTGTATTCACCCAAATGTATTGTAAATACGTGTTTTAGATGTAAAATAATGTGAACTTAACGATAAAAATATAAAAAGTATGATTAGTTCAATACAAATGACTTTAAACGATATTTTGCGGAATTATCACCATTTTTTACCAAATTTTTTCCCAAATTTTTTTTCTATTTTTTGTATTCACCCAAATGTATTGTAAACACGTGTTTTAGATGTAAAATAATGTGAACTTAACGTTAAAAATATAAAAAGTATGATTAGTTTAATAGAAATTACTTAAGACGATATTTAGCGGATTCATCACCTGTATTTCAAAATTTTTTTACGACCTTTTATATTCACCCAAATGTATTGTAAAGACGTTTTTTAGATGTAAAATAATGTGAACTTAACGATAAAAATATAAAAAGTATGATTAGTTCAATACAAATGACTTTAAACGATATTTAGCGGAATTATCACCATTTTTTACCAAATTTTTTCCCAAATTTTTTTTCTATTTTTTGTATTCACCCAAATGTATTGTAAATACGTGTTTTAGATGTAAAATAATGTGAACTTAACGATAAAAATATAAAAAGTATGATTAGTTCAATACAAATGACTTTAAACGATATTTAGCGGAATTATCACCATTTTTTACCAAATTTTTTTTCTATTTTTTGTATTCACCCAAATGTATTGTAAACACGTGTTTTAGATGTAAAATAATGTGAACTTAACGTTAAAAATATAAAAAGTATGATTAGTTTAATAGAAATGACTTAAGACGATATTTAGCGGATTCATCACCTGTATTTCAAAATTTTTTTACGACCTTTTATATTCACCCAAATGTATTGTAAAGACGTGTTTTAGATGTAAAATTATGTGAACTTAACGATAAAAATATAAAAAGTATGATTAGTTCAATACAAATGACTTTAAACGATATTTAGCGGAATTATCACCATTTTTTACCCAATTTTTTCCCAAATTTTTTTTCTATTTTTTGTATTCACCCAAATGTATTGTAAATACGTGTTTTAAATGTAAAATAATGTGAACTTAACGATAAAAATATAAAAAGTATGATTAGTTCAATACAAATGACTTTAAACGATATTTTGCGGAATTATCACCATTTTTTACCAAATTTTTTCCCAAATTTTTTTTCTATTTTTTGTATTCACCCAAATATATTGTAAATACGTGTTTTAGATGTAAAATAATGTGAACTTAACGATAAAAATATAAAAAGTATGATTAGTTCGATACAAATGACTTTAAACGATATTTAGCGGAATTATTACCATTTTTTACCAAATTTTTTTTCTATTTTTTGTATTCACCCAAATGTATTGTAAATACGTGTTTTAGATGTAAAATAATGTGAACTTAACGATAAAAATATAAAAAGTATGATTAGTTCAATACAAATGACTTTAAACGATATTTTGCGGAATTATCACCATTTTTTACCAAATTTTTTCCCAAATTTTTTTTCTATTTTTTGTATTCACCCAAATGTATTGTAAACACGTGTTTTAGATGTAAAATAATGTGAACTTAACGTTAAAAATATAAAAAGTATGATTAGTTTAATAGAAATGACTTAAGACGATATTTAGCGGATTCATCACCTGTATTTCAAAATTTTTTTACGACCTTTTATATTCAACCAAATGTATTGTAAAGACGTTTTTTAGATGTAGAATAATGTGAACTTAACGATAAAAATATAAAAAGTATGATTAGTTCAATACAAATGACTTTAAACGATATTTAGCGGAATTATCACCATTTTTTACCAAATTTTTTTCTATTTTTTGTATTCACCCAAATGTATTGTAAAGACGTGTTTTAGATGTAAAATAATGTGAAATTAACGATAAAAATATAAAAAGTATGATTAGTTCAATACAAATGACTTTAAACGATATTTAGCGGAATTATCACCATTTTTTACCAAATTTTTTCCCAAATTTTTTTTCCATTTTTTGTATTCACCCAAATGTATTGTAAATACGTGTTTTAAATGTAAAATAATGTGAACTTAACGATAAAAATATAAAAAGTATGATTAGTTCAATACAAATGACTTTAAATGATATTTTGCGGAATTATCACCATTTTTTACCAAATTTTTTCCCAAATTTTTTTTCTATTTTTTGTATTCACCCAAATATATTGTAAATACGTGTTTTAGATGTAAAATAATGTGAACTTAACGATAAAAATATAAAAAGTATGATTAGTTCAATACAAATGACTTTAAACGATATTTAGCGGAATTATTACCATTTTTTACCAAATTTTTTTTCTATTTTTTGTATTCACCCAAATGTATTGTAAATACGTGTTTTAGATGTAAAATAATGTGAACTTAACGATAAAAATATAAAAAGTATGATTAGTTCAATACAAATGACTTTAAACGATATTTTGCGGAATTATCACCATTTTTTACCAAATTTTTTCCCAAATTTTTTTTCTATTTTTTGTATTCACCCAAATGTATTGTAAACACGTGTTTTAGATGTAAAATAATGTGAACTTAACGTTAAAAATATAAAAAGTATGATTAGTTTAATAGAAATGACTTAAGACGATATTTAGCGGATTCATCACCTGTATTTCAAAATTTTTTTACGACCTTTTATATTCACCCAAATGTATTGTAGAGACGTTTTTTAGATGTAAAATAATGTGAACTTAACGATAAAAATATAAAAAGTATGATTAGTTCAATACAAATGACTTTAAACGATATTTAGCGGAATTATCACCATTTTTTACCAAATTTTTTCCCAAATTTTTTTTCTATTTTTTGTATTCACCCAAATGTATTGTAAATACGTGTTTTAGATGTAAAATAATGTGAACTTAACGATAAAAATATAAAAAGTATGATTAGTTCAATACAAATGACTTTAAACGATATTTAGCGGAATTATCACCATTTTTTACCAAATTTTTTTTCTATTTTTTGTATTCACCCAAATGTATTGTAAACACGTGTTTTAGATGTAAAATAATGTGAACTTAACGTTAAAAATATAAAAAGTATGATTAGTTTAATAGAAATGACTTAAGACGATATTTAGCGGATTCATCACCTGTATTTCAAAATTTTTTTACGACCTTTTATATTCACCCAAATGTATTGTAAAGACGTGTTTTAGATGTAAAATTATGTGAACTTAACGATAAAAATATAAAAAGTATGATTAGTTCAATACAAATGACTTTAAACGATATTTAGCGGAATTATCACCATTTTTTACCCAATTTTTTCCCAAATTTTTTTTCTATTTTTTGTATTCACCCAAATGTATTGTAAATACGTGTTTTAAATGTAAAATAATGTGAACTTAACGATAAAAATATAAAAAGTATGATTAGTTCAATACAAATGACTTTAAACGATATTTTGCGGAATTATCACCATTTTTTACCAAATTTTTTCCCAAATTTTTTTTCTATTTTTTGTATTCACCCAAATATATTGTAAATACGTGTTTTAGATGTAAAATAATGTGAACTTAACGTTAAAAATATAAAAAGTATGATTAGTTTAATAGAAATGACTTAAGACGATATTTAGCGGATTCATCACCTGTATTTCAAAATTTTTTTACGACCTTTTATATTCACCCAAATGTATTGTAAAGACGTGTTTTAGATGTAAAATTATGTGAACTTAACGATAAAAATATAAAAAGTATGATTAGTTCAATACAAATGAATTTAAACGATATTTAGCGGAATTATCACCATTTTTTACCCAATTTTTTCCCAAATTTTTTTTCTATTTTTTGTATTCACCCAAATGTATTGTAAATACGTGTTTTAGATGTAAAATTTTGTGAACTTAACGATAAAAATATAAAAAATATGATTAGTTCAATACAAATGACTTTAAACGATATTTAGCGGAATTATCACCATTTTTTACCCAATTTTTTTTCTATTTTTTGTATTCACCCAAATGTATTGTAAATACGTGTTTTAGATGTAAAATAATGTGAACTTAACGTTAAAAATATAAAAAGTATGATTAGTTTAATAGAAATGACTTAAGACGATATTTAGCGGATTCATCACCTGTATTTCAAAATTTTTTTACGACCTTTTATATTCACCCAAATGTATTGTAATGACGTGTTTTAGATGTAAAATAATGTGAACTTAACGATAAAAATATAAAAAGTATGATTAGTTCAATACAAATGACTTAAGACGATATTTAGCGGATTCATCACCTGTATTTCAAAATTTTTTTACGACCTTTTATATTCACCCAAATGTATTGTAAAGACGTGTTTTAGATGTAAAATAATGTGAACTTAACGATAAAAATATAAAAAGTATGATTAGTTCAATACAAATGACTTTAAACGATATTTAGCGGAATTATCACCATTTTTTACCAAATTTTTTCCCAAAATTTTTTTCTATTTTTTGTATTCACCCAAATGTATTGTAAATACGTGTTTTAGATGTAAAATAATGTGAAATTAACGATAAAAATATAAAAAGTATGATTAGTTCAATACAAATGACTTTAAACGATATTTAGCGGAATTATCACCATTTTTTACCAAATTTTTTTTCTATTTTTTGTATTCACCCAAATGTATTGTAAACACGTGTTTTAGATGTAAAATAATGTGAACTTAACGTTAAAAATATAAAAAGTATGATTAGTTTAATAGAAATGACTTAAGACGATATTTAGCGGATTCATCACCTGTATTTCAAAATTTTTTTACGACCTTTTATATTCACCCAAATGTATTGTAAAGACGTGTTTTAGATGTAAAATTATGTGAACTTAACGATAAAAATATTAAAAGTATGATTAGTTCAATACAAATGACTTTAAACGATATTTAGCGGAATTATCACCATTTTTTACCCAATTTTTTCCCAAATTTTTTTTCTATTTTTTGTATTCACCCAAATGTATTGTAAATACGTGTTTTAGATGTAAAATTTTGTGAACTTAACGATAAAAATATAAAAAGTATGATTAGTTCAATACAAATGACTTTAAACGATATTTAGCGGAATTATCACCATTTTTTACCCAATTTTTTTTCTATTTTTTGTATTCACCCAAATGTATTGTAAATACGTGTTTTAGATGTAAAATAATGTGAACTTAACGTTAAAAATATAAAAAGTATGATTAGTTTAATAGAAATGACTTAAGACGATATTTAGCGGATTCATCACCTGTATTTCAAAATTTTTTTACGACCTTTTATATTCACCCAAATGTATTGTAAAGACGTGTTTTAGATGTAAAATAATGTGAACTTAACGATAAAAATATAAAAAGTATGATTAGTTCAATACAAATGACTTTAAACGATATTTAGCGGAATTATTACCATTTTTTACCAAATTTTTTTTCTATTTTTTGTATTCACCCAAATGTATTGTAAATACGTGTTTTAGATGTAAAATAATGTGAACTTAACGATAAAAATATAAAAAGTATGATTAGTTCAATACAAATGACTTTAAACGATATTTTGCGGAATTATCACCATTTTTTACCAAATTTTTTCCCAAATTTTTTTTCTATTTTTTGTATTCACCCAAATTTATTGTAAACACGTGTTTTAGATGTAAAATAATGTGAACTTAACGTTAAAAATATAAAAAGTATGATTAGTTTAATAGAAATGACTTAAGACGATATTTAGCGGATTCATCACCTGTATTTCAAAATTTTTTTACGACCTTTTATATTCACCCAAATGTATTGTAAAGACGTTTTTTAGATGTAAAATAATGTGAACTTAACGATAAAAATATAAAAAGTATGATTAGTTCAATACAAATGACTTTAAACGATATTTAGCGGAATTATCACCATTTTTTACCAAATTTTTTCCCAAATTTTTTTTCTATTTTTTGTATTCACCCAAATGTATTGTAAATACGTGTTTTAGATGTAAAATAATGTGAACTTAACGATAAAAATATAAAAAGTATGATTAGTTCAATACAAATGACTTTAAACGATATTTAGCGGAATTATCACCATTTTTTACCAAATTTTTTTTCTATTTTTTGTATTCACCCAAATGTATTGTAAACACGTGTTTTAGATGTAAAATAATGTGAACTTAACGTTAAAAATATAAAAAGTATGATTAGTTTAATAGAAATGACTTAAGACGATATTTAGCGGATTCATCACCTGTATTTCAAAATTTTTTTACGACCTTTTATATTCACCCAAATGTATTGTAAAGACGTGTTTTAGATGTAAAATTATGTGAACTTAACGATAAAAATATAAAAAGTATGATTAGTTCAATACAAATGACTTTAATCGATATTTAGCGGAATTATCACCATTTTTTACCCAATTTTTTCCCAAATTTTTTTTCTATTTTTTGTATTCACCCAAATGTATTGTAAATACGTGTTTTAAATGTAAAATAATGTGAACTTAACGATAAAAATATAAAAAGTATGATTAGTTCAATACAAATGACTTTAAACGATATTTTGCGGAATTATCACCATTTTTTACCAAATTTTTTCCCAAATTTTTTTTCTATTTTTTGTATTCACCCAAATATATTGTAAATACGTGTTTTAGATGTAAAATAATGTGAACTTAACGATAAAAATATAAAAAGTATGATTAGTTCAATACAAATGACTTTAAACGATATTTAGCGGAATTATTACCATTTTTTACCAAATTTTTTTTCTATTTTTTGTATTCACCCAAATGTATTGTAAATACGTGTTTTAGATGTAAAATAATGTGAACTTAACGATAAAAATATAAAAAGTATGATTAGTTCAATACAAATGACTTTAAACGATATTTTGCGGAATTATCACCATTTTTTACCAAATTTTTTCCCAAATTTTTTTTCTATTTTTTGTATTCACCCAAATGTATTGTAAACACGTGTTTTAGATGTAAAATAATGTGAACTTAACGTTAAAAATATAAAAAGTATGATTAGTTTAATAGAAATGACTTAAGACGATATTTAGCGGATTCATCACCTGTATTTCAAAATTTTTTTACGACCTTTTATATTCACCCAAATGTATTGTAAAGACGTTTTTTAGATGTAGAATAATGTGAACTTAACGATAAAAATATAAAAAGTATGATTAGTTCAATACAAATGACTTTAAACGATATTTAGCGGAATTATCACCATTTTTTACCAAATTTTTTCCCAAATTTTTTTTCTATTTTTTGTATTCACCCAAATGTATTGTAAATACGTGTTTTAGATGTAAAATAATGTGAACTTAACGATAAAAATATAAAAAGTATGATTAGTTCAATACAAATGACTTTAAACGATATTTAGCGGAATTATCACCATTTTTTACCAAATTTTTTCCCAAATTTTTTTTCTATTTTTTGTATTCACCCAAATGTATTGTAAATACGTGTTTTAGATGTAAAATAATGTGAACTTAACGATAAAAATATAAAAAGTATGATTAGTTCAATACAAATGACTTTAAACGATATTTAGCGGAATTATCACCATTTTTTACCCAATTTTTTCCCAAATTTTTTTTCTATTTTTTGTATTCACCCAAATGTATTGTAAATACGTGTTTTAGATGTAAAATTTTGTGAACTTAACGATAAAAATATAAAAAGTATGATTAGTTCAATACAAATGACTTTAAACGATATTTAGCGGAATTATCACCATTTTTTACCCAATTTTTTTTCTATTTTTTGTATTCACCCAAATGTATTGTAAATACGTGTTTTAGATGTAAAATAATGTGAACTTAACGTTAAAAATATAAAAAGTATGATTAGTTTAATAGAAATGACTTAAGACGATATTTAGCGGATTCATCACCTGTATTTCAAAATTTTTTTACGACCTTTTATATTCACCCAAATGTATTGTAATGACGTGTTTTAGATGTAAAATAATGTGAACTTAACGATAAAAATATAAAAAGTATGATTAGTTCAATACAAATGACTTAAGACGATATTTAGCGGATTCATCACCTGTATTTCAAAATTTTTTTACGACCTTTTATATTCACCCAAATGTATTGTAAAGACGTGTTTTAGATGTAAAATAATGTGAACTTAACGATAAAAATATAAAAAGTATGATTAGTTCAATACAAATGACTTTAAACGATATTTAGCGGAATTATCACCATTTTTTACCAAATTTTTTCCCAAATTTTTTTTCTATTTTTTGTATTCACCCAAATGTATTGTAAATACGTGTTTTAGATGTAAAATAATGTGAACTTAACGATAAAAATATAAAAAGTATGATTAGTTCAATACAAATGACTTTAAACGATATTTAGCGGAATTATCACCATTTTTTACCAAATTTTTTTTCTATTTTTTGTATTCACCCAAATGTATTGTAAATACGTGTTTTAGATGTAAAATAATGTGAACTTAACGATAAAAATATAAAAAGTATGATTAGTTCAATACAAATGACTTTAAACGATATTTAGCGGAATTATCACCATTTTTTACCAAATTTTTTCCCAAATTTTTTTTCTATTTTTTGTATTCACCCAAATGTATTGTAAATACGTGTTTTAGATGTAAAATAATGTGAACTTAACGATAAAAATATAAAAAGTATGATTAGTTCAATACAAATGACTTTAAACGATATTTAGCGGAATTATCACCATTTTTTACCCAATTTTTTCCCAAATTTTTTTTCTATTTTTTGTATTCACCCAAATGTATTGTAAATACGTGTTTTAGATGTAAAATTTTGTGAACTTAACGATAAAAATATAAAAAGTATGATTAGTTCAATACAAATGACTTTAAACGATATTTAGCGGAATTATCACCATTTTTTACCCAATTTTTTTTCTATTTTTTGTATTCACCCAAATGTATTGTAAATACGTGTTTTAGATGTAAAATAATGTGAACTTAACGTTAAAAATATAAAAAGTATGATTAGTTTAATAGAAATGACTTAAGACGATATTTAGCGGATTCATCACCTGTATTTCAAAATTTTTTTACGACCTTTTATATTCACCCAAATGTATTGTAATGACGTGTTTTAGATGTAAAATAATGTGAACTTAACGATAAAAATATAAAAAGTATGATTAGTTCAATACAAATGACTTAAGACGATATTTAGCGGATTCATCACCTGTATTTCAAAATTTTTTTACGACCTTTTATATTCACCCAAATGTATTGTAAAGACGTGTTTTAGATGTAAAATAATGTGAACTTAACGATAAAAATATAAAAAGTATGATTAGTTCAATACAAATGACTTTAAACGATATTTAGCGGAATTATCACCATTTTTTACCAAATTTTTTCCCAAATTTTTTTTCTATTTTTTGTATTCACCCAAATGTATTGTAAATACGTGTTTTAGATGTAAAATAATGTGAACTTAACGATAAAAATATAAAAAGTATGATTAGTTCAATACAAATGACTTTAAACGATATTTAGCGGAATTATCACCATTTTTTACCAAATTTTTTTTCTATTTTTTGTATTCACCCAAATGTATTGTAAACTAGTGTATTAGATGTAAAATAATGTGAACTTAACGTTAAAAATGTAAAAAGTATGATTAGTTTAATAGAAATGACTTAAGACGATATTTAGCGGATTCATCACCTGTATTTCAAAATTTTTTTACGACCTTTTATATTCACCCAAATGTATTGTAAAGACGTGTTTTAGATGTAAAATAATGTGAAATTAACGATAAAAATATAAAAAGTATGATTAGTTCAATACAAATGACTTTAAACGATATTTAGCGGAATTATCACCATTTTTTACCAAATTTTTTTTCTATTTTTTGTATTCACCCAAATGTATTGTAAACACGTGTTTTAGATGTAAAATAATGTGAACTTAACGTTAAAAATATAAAAAGTATGATTAGTTTAATAGAAATGACTTAAGACGATATTTAGCGGATTCATCACCTGTATTTCAAAATTTTTTTACGACCTTTTATATTCACCCAAATGTATTGTAAAGACGTGTTTTAGATGTAAAATTATGTGAACTTAACGATAAAAATATAAAAAGTATGATTAGTTCAATACAAATGACTTTAAACGATATTTAGCGGAATTATCACCATTTTTTACCCAATTTTTTCCCAAATTTTTTTTCTATTTTTTGTATTCACCCAAATGTATTGTAAATACGTGTTTTAGATGTAAAATTTTGTGAACTTAACGATAAAAATATAAAAAGTATGATTAGTTCAATACAAATGACTTTAAACGATATTTAGCGGAATTATCACCATTTTTTACCCAATTTTTTTTCTATTTTTTGTATTCACCCAAATGTATTGTAAATACGTGTTTTAGATGTAAAATAATGTGAACTTAACGTTAAAAATATAAAAAGTATGATTAGTTTAATAGAAATGACTTAAGACGATATTTAGCGGATTCATCACCTGTATTTCAAAATTTTTTTACGACCTTTTATATTCACCCAAATGTATTGTAATGACGTGTTTTAGATGTAAAATAATGTGAACTTAACGATAAAAATATAAAAAGTATGATTAGTTCAATACAAATGACTTAAGACGATATTTAGCGGATTCATCACCTGTATTTCAAAATTTTTTTACGACCTTTTATATTCACCCAAATGTATTGTAAAGACGTGTTTTAGATGTAAAATAATGTGAACTTAACGATAAAAATATAAAAAGTATGATTAGTTCAATACAAATGACTTTAAACGATATTTAGCGGAATTATCACCATTTTTTACCAAATTTTTTCCCAAATTTTTTTTCTATTTTTTGTATTCACCCAAATGTATTGTAAATACGTGTTTTAGATGTAAAATAATGTGAACTTAACGATAAAAATATAAAAAGTATGATTAGTTCAATACAAATGACTTTAAACGATATTTAGCGGAATTATCACCATTTTTTACCAAATTTTTTTTCTATTTTTTGTACTCACCCAAATGTATTGTAAACTAGTGTATTAGATGTAAAATAAAGTGAACTTAACGTTAAAAATGTAAAAAGTATGATTAGTTTAATAGAAATGACTTAAGACGATATTTAGCGGATTCATCACCTGTATTTCAAAATTTTTTTACGACCTTTTATATTCACCCAAATGTATTGTAAAGACGTGTTTTAGATGTAAAATAATGTGAAATTAACGATAAAAATATAAAAAGTATGATTAGTTCAATACAAATGACTTTAAACGATATTTTGAGGAATTATCACCATTTTTTACCAAATTTTTTCCCAAATTTTTTTTCCATTTTTTGTATTCACCCAAATGTATTGTAAATACGTGTTTTAGATGTAAAATAATGTGAACTTAACGATAAAAATATAAAAAGTATGATTAGTTCAATACAAATGACTTTAAACGATATTTTGCGGAATTATCACCATTTTTTACCAAATTTTTTCCCAAATTTTTTTTCTATTTTTTGTATTCACCCAAATGTATTGTAAACACGTGTTTTAGATGTAAAATAATGTGAAATTAACGATAAAAATATAAAAAGTATGATTAGTTCAATACAAATGACTTTAAACGATATTTAGCGGAATTATCACCATTTTTTACCAAATTTTTTCCCAAATTTTTTTTCCATTTTTTGTATTCACCCAAATGTATTGTAAATACGTGTTTTAGATGTAAAATAATGTGAACTTAACGATAAAAATATAAAAAGTATGATTAGTTCAATACAAATGACTTTAAACGATATTTTGCGGAATTATCACCATTTTTTCCCAAAATTTTTTTTCTATTTTTTGTATTCACCCAAATGTATTGTAAACACGTGTTTTAGATGTAAAATAATGTGAACTTAACGTTAAAAATATAAAAAGTATGATTAGTTTAATAGAAATGACTTAAGACGATATTTAGCGGATTCATCACCTGTATTTCAAAATTTTTTTACGACCTTTTATATTCACCCAAATGTATTGTAAAGACGTGTAATAGATGTAAAATAATGTGAAATTAACGATAAAAATATAAAAAGTATGATTAGTTCAATACAAATGACTTTAAACGATATTTAGCGGAATTATCACCATTTTTTACCAAATTTTTTTTCTATTTTTTGTATTCACCCAAATGTATTGTAAACACGTGTTTTAGATGTAAAATAATGTGAACTTAACGTTAAAAATATAAAAAGTATGATTAGTTTAATAGAAATGACTTAAGACGATATTTAGCGGATTCATCACCTGTATTTCAAAATTTTTTTACGACCTTTTATATTCACCCAAATGTATTGTAAATACGTGTTTTAGATGTAAAATAATGTGAACTTAACGATAAAAATATAAAAAGTATGATTAGTTCAATACAAATGACTTTAAACGATATTTTGCGGAATTATCACCATTTTTTACCAAATTTTTTCCCAAATTTTTTTTCTATTTTTTGTATTCACCCAAATGTATTGTAAACACGTGTTTTAGATGTAAAATAATGTGAACTTAACGTTAAAAATATAAAAAGTATGATTAGTTTAATAGAAATGACTTAAGACGATATTTAGCGGATTCATCACCTGTATTTCAAAATTTTTTTACGACCTTTTATATTCACCCAAATGTATTGTAAAGACGTTTTTTAGATGTAGAATAATGTGAACTTAACGATAAAAATATAAAAAGTATGATTAGTTCAATACAAATGACTTTAAACGATATTTAGCGGAATTATCACCATTTTTTACCAAATTTTTTCCCAAATTTTTTTTCTATTTTTTGTATTCACCCAAATGTATTGTAAATACGTGTTTTAGATGTAAAATAATGTGAACTTAACGATAAAAATATAAAAAGTATGATTAGTTCAATACAAATGACTTTAAACGATATTTAGCGGAATTATCACCATTTTTTACCCAATTTTTTCCCAAATTTTTTTTCTATTTTTTGTATTCACCCAAATGTATTGTAAATACGTGTTTTAGATGTAAAATTTTGTGAACTTAACGATAAAAATATAAAAAGTATGATTAGTTCAATACAAATGACTTTAAACGATATTTAGCGGAATTATCACCATTTTTTACCCAATTTTTTTTCTATTTTTTGTATTCACCCAAATGTATTGTAAATACGTGTTTTAGATGTAAAATAATGTGAACTTAACGTTAAAAATATAAAAAGTATGATTAGTTTAATAGAAATGACTTAAGACGATATTTAGCGGATTCATCACCTGTATTTCAAAATTTTTTTACGACCTTTTATATTCACCCAAATGTATTGTAATGACGTGTTTTAGATGTAAAATAATGTGAACTTAACGATAAAAATATAAAAAGTATGATTAGTTCAATACAAATGACTTAAGACGATATTTAGCGGATTCATCACCTGTATTTCAAAATTTTTTTACGACCTTTTATATTCACCCAAATGTATTGTAAAGACGTGTTTTAGATGTAAAATAATGTGAACTTAACGATAAAAATATAAAAAGTATGATTAGTTCAATACAAATGACTTTAAACGATATTTAGCGGAATTATCAGCATTTTTTACCCAATTTTTTTTTCTATTTTTTGTATTCACCCAAATGTATTGTAAACACGTGTTTTAGATGTAAAATAATGTGAACTTAACGTTAAAAATATAAAAAGTATGATTAGTTCAATACAAATGACTTTAAACGATATTTAGCGGAATTATCACCATTTTTTACCCAATTTTTTCCCAAATTTTTTTTCTATTTTTTGTATTCACCCAAATGTATTGTAAATACGTGTTTTAGATGTAAAATAATGTGAACTTAACGATAAAAATATAAAAAGTATGATTAGTTCAATACAAATGACTTTAAACGATATTTAGCGGAATTATCACCATTTTTTACCCAATTTTTTCCCAAATTTTTTTTCTATTTTTTGTATTCACCCAAATGTATTGTAAATACGTGTTTTAGATGTAAAATAATGTGAACTTAACGATAAAAATATAAAAAGTATGATTAGTTCAATACAAATGACTTTAAACGATATTTAGCGGAATTATCACCATTTTTTACCAAATTTTTTCCCAAATTTTTTTTCTATTTTTTGTATTCACCCAAATGTATTGAAAATACGTGTTTTAGATGTAAAATAATGTGAACTTAACGATAAAAATATAAAAAGTATGATTAGTTCAATACAAATGACTTTAAACGATATTTAGCGGAATTATCACCATTTTTTACCAAATTTTTTTTCTATTTTTTGTATTCACCCAAATGTATTGTAAATACGTGTTTTAGATGTAAAATAATGTGAACTTAACGATAAAAATATAAAAAGTATGATTAGTTCAATACAAATGAATTTAAACGATATTTAGCGGAATTATCACCATTTTTTACCCAATTTTTTCCCAAATTTTTTTTCTATTTTTTGTATTCACCCAAATGTATTGTAAATACGTGTTTTAGATGTAAAATAATGTGA